>NC_082378.1:337367-403413 GCF_027477595.1 Haemorhous mexicanus
TGCCTTGTACTGGGTTATACTGGTTTGTACTGGGAGGGACTGGGGGAGACTGGGTTATACTGGGAGGGACTGGGGGGGACTGGGTTATACTGGTTTGTACTGGGAGGGACTGGGTTATACTGGTTTAAACTGGGTTATACTGGTTTGTACTGGTTTGTACTGGGAGGGACTGGAGGGGACTGGAAATGCCCCAACCCGAGAGTGCCTTACTGGGTTATACTGGTTTATACTGGGAGGGACTCGGGGGGACTGGGAGGGACTGGGTTATATTGGTTTATACTGGGTTATACTGGTTTATACTGGGAGGGACTTGGGGGGACTGGGTTATACTGGTTGGGACTACGTTATACTGGGTTATACTGGAGGGATTGGGTTATACTGGGTTATACTGGTTTGTACTGGGTTATACTGGTGGGGACTGGGTTATACTGGGGGGGAGTGGGCTATACTGGGTTATACTGGGAGGGACTGGGCTATACTGGGTTATACTGGTTTGTACTGGGTTATACTGGGAGGGACTGGGTTATACTGGGGGGGACTGGGTTATACTGGGTTATACTGGGGGGGACTGGGTTATACTGGGCTATACTGGGTTATACTGGGAGGAACTGGGAGGACCGGGGTGGGGTCACCTTTGATTGGTGACACGATGACGTCACCAATGATGTCACAGGACACATGAGGCCTTGGGGGGAGCTGGGACAAACTGGGAAGGGACTGGGACAAACTGGGAAGGGACGGGCTGCGTCCATGACGTCATCGGTGACGTGATGACGTCATTGGTGAGGTGATGACGTCATCAGTGACGTCACGGCGGGGTGCATGAGAACGGGGCGGGGTCGGGATGAACTGGGAAGGAACTGGGACAAACTGGGAGGGGACTGGGGGAAGTGGGCGGGGCCGGGTTCTGTCCCTGTCTCCGACGTCAGCGGGGGCGCGATGACGTCACCGCTGACGTCACCTGTGACGTCACAGGGCGTGCGAGAACATGAACTTCTCGTGGCGGAACGAGTGCAACCAGTGCAAGGCGCCCAAACCCGAGGGGGGGCCCGGGGGGCCTCACCTGGGCGGGGGCGGGGCCGGCAAGTACCCCGGGGGGGGCGGCGGCCGCGGCAGCAACCACCTGGGTAAGGAGGGGCGGGGCACGCACCTGGGCACACCTGGGGGCACACCTGGGTAAGGAGGGGCGGGGCACACCTGGGCACACCTGGGCACACCTGGGGGCACATAAACACACCTGGGTAAGGAGGGGCTGGGCACACACCTGGGCACACCTGGGGGCACATAAACACACCTGGGGGCACATAAACACACTTGGGTAAGGAGGGGCACGGCATGCACCTGGGGGCACCTGGGTACACCTGGGTACACCTGGGTAAGGAGGGGCTGGGCACACCTGGGCACACCTGGGTAAGGAGGGGCGGGGTGCACACCTGGGCACACCTGGGGGCACATAAACACACCTGGGTAAGGAGGGGCTGGGCACACCTGGGTAAGGAGGGGCGGGGCACACACCTGGGCACACCTGAGTAAGGAGGGGCACACACCTGGGCACACCTAGAGGCACAAACACACCTGGGTAAGGAAGGGCACACACCTGGGGGCACCTGGGCACACCTGGGTAAGGAGGGGCACACACCTGGCACACCTGGGCACATAAACACACCTGGGGGCACCTAGGGGCACATAAACACACCTGGGCACACCTGGGTAAGGAGGGGCACACACCTGGGCACACCTGGTTAAGGAGGGGCTGCACACCTGGGTAAGGAGGGGCTGCACACCTGGGGGCACCTGGGTAAGGAGGGGCACACACCTGTGCCTCACCTGTGTCACACCTGTCTCTCACCTGTATCTCACCTGTCACACCTGTATCTCACCTGTCTCTCACCTGTCACACCTGTCTCTCACCTGTCACACCTGTATCTCACCTGTCTCACCTGTCTCTCACCTGTCTCACCTGCATCACACCTGTATCTCACCTGTGTCTCACCTGTCTCACCTGTCACACCTCTCTCACCTCTCACCTGTGTCTCACCTGTCTCACCTGTCACACCTCTCTCACCTGTCTCACCTGTCTCTCACCTGACTCTCACCTGTCTCTCACCTGTCTCTCACCTGACTCTCACCTGTCTCTCACCTGTCTCTCACCTGTCTCTCACCTGTCCCTCACCTGTCTCTCACCTCTCTCACCTCTCACCTGTCTCTCACCTGTCTCTCACCTGTCTCTCACCTGTCTCTCACCTGTCTCACACCTGTCTCACCTGTATCTCACCTGTCTCACACCTGTATCTCACCTGTATCTCACCTGTCTCTCACCTGTCTCACACCTCTCTCACCTGTCTCTCACCTGTCTCACCTGTCTCTCACCTGTCTCTCACCTGTCTCACCTGTATCTCACCTGTCTCACACCTGTCTCACCTGTATCTCACCTGTCTCACCTGTATCTCACCTGTCTCTCACCTGTCTCACCTGTATCTCACCTGTCTCACACCTGTCTCACCTGTATCTCACCTCTCTCACCTGTATCTCACCTGTCTCACCTGTCTCTCACCTGTATCTCACCTGTCACACCTGTCTCACCTGTGTCTCACCTGTGCCAGGTGGTGGCGGGTTCGAGGAGCAGCGCGGCGGCCGCAGGGGCTTTGACCGGGGCGGGGCTGGGTGGGCACACCTGTATCACACCTGTATCACCTGTATCACACCTGTCTCTCACCTGTCAGGTGGCGGCGGGTTCGAGGAGCGGCGCGGCGGCCGCGGGGGCTTTGACCGGGGCGGGGGCTGGGTGGGCATACCTGTGTCACACCTGTCTCACCTGTATCACACCTGTCTCACCTGTGTCTCACCTGTGCCAGGTGGTGGCGGGTTCGAGGAGCGGCGCGGCGGCCGCGGGGGCTTTGACCGGGGCGGGTTCCGGGGCCGCGGCGACCGCGGCGGCTTCAGGGGCGGCCGAGGGGGCGACCGGGGCGGCTTCGGGCCCGGCAAGATGGACAGCAGGTGGGATTGGGGCAAAAAAACCCGATTTTGGGAAAATTGGGGCGTTTTGGGGGGGAAAAACGGGGATTTTGGGGGGGAAAAAAAGGGGGATTTTGGGGAAAAAATGGGGATTTTGGGGGAAAAATGGGGATTTTGGGGGAAAAATGGGGATTTTTGGGGAAAAAGTGGGGATTTGGGGAGGAAAAAACGGAGATTTTGGGAAAATTGGGACATTTTGGGGGGAAAATGGGGATTTTGGTAAAAAATGGGGATTTTGGGGGGAAAATTGGGGATTTTGGGGGGGAAATGGGGATTTTGGGGGGAAAAATGGGGATTTTGGGGGAAAAATGGGGATTTTGGGGGGGAAATGGGGATTTTGGGGGAAAATGTGGGGATTTTGGGGGGGAAATGGGGATTTTGGGAAAATAATGGGGAATTTTGGGGGGGAAATGGGGGTTTTGGGTAAAAAATGGGGATTTTGGGGGGAAATGGGGATTTTGGGGGGGAAGTGGGGATTTGGGGGGGAAAAATGGGGATTTTGTGTAAAAATGGGGATTTTGGGGGGGGAAATGGGGATTTTGGGGGGGAAAAATGGGGATTTTGGGGGGGGAAAATGGGGGATTTTGGGGGGAAAAATTGGGGATTTTGGGGGAAAAAGTGGGGATTTGGGGGGGAAAAATGGAGATTTTGGGGGGAAAATGGGGATTTTGGTAAAAAATGGGGATTTTGGGGGGGAAAATGGGGATTTTGGGTGGAAAATGAGGATTTTGGGGGAAAAAGTGGGGATTTGGGGAGGAAAAAATGGAGATTTTGGGAAAATTGGGGCATTTTGGAGGGAAAATGGGGATTTTGGGGGGAAAATGGGGATTTGGGGAGGGGAATGGGGATTTTGGGTGGGAATAATGTGAATTTTGGTGCAAATCCTGCAGGGATTTTGGGCTGACTTTGGGGGATTTGGGGGTTCTGGAGGTGATGGATGGGTTTAGGCAATCCCAGGCCCTAATGAATCTCATTAATTACCACTAATCACTAATTAATGAACCGGGTCTGGGGTCGCTGACCGTCCATCCGTCTGTCCGCAGGGGTGACCACCGGCAGGACCGACGCGAGCGGCCGTACTGAGCCCCTCCCCCACCCCTCCCCCACCCCCCGTTTTGTATTTGCTGCCCCTCCCCCACTCCCCCGCCCCTCCCCCCGCGGGCTCCCCCCGCTTTTAACCCTCCCCTCCCCCCCAATAAAGGATTTTGGGGGAAGGAGTCGGGGCTCTTCTGATTGGACGGGGATGGGAGGGGGCGTGGCTCTGCTGTGAGGTCATTAATGCTCTAATGAGGCACTTCCGGCTACGGGGTTAATTAGCCGGCTCATTAAGGCGCTGACGTCATGGAGGGCGGGGCACTTCAATAAGGATGGGGCCCTTTAAGGGTTTGGGGTGGGCCGTGCTTGCGAGGGTTGATCTGCATAATGGGCGTGGCATGACCGTAAATGGAACTGCGGGGCGTGGTTTGCTCGAGTTTAGACCAATTGTGTGCATTGCTGCGCCTTATTAGCATATTGGGCGTGGCTTGACCATAAATGGATAATGAGGGCGTGGTTTGGTGGCGGCGGGAGCGCTTTGGGGGCGTGGCCATGGGGAAGCCGCAGTTGCCCGTCCAGGTGGCAGGGACAGGGCAGGGGCTGCGGTACCTGTGCAGGTGTGCGGGAGCAGCGATTTCCGAACCCAACGGAGCCGTGACCGCGCTCAGGTGAGAGGGGCGGCCGATCCCCGTGCAGGTACGGGAACCGAGGCCTTAGCGCAGGTGCGGGAGGGCAGGAAGTGCCTGTGCAGGTGGCAGGGGCGTGCCGGCGGCCAGGTGAGGGGTGTGGCGGCAGATTCCGGACAGGTACACGGGGCGTGGCCGCCTTCAGGTGAGGGGCCGGGGGGGGCCGGAAGGTGCCGGCGGCCACAGCGGCCCAGGAGCGATGAGGAGGCGGCGGCGGGAGCCGAGAGCGGGGCCCGGAGCGGGGCCGGCGCTGCTGCTGCCGCTGCTGCTGCTGCTGGCGGGCGGTGAGAGGCGATTTGGGGCAGTCTGAGGGGATTTGGGGAGTCTGAGGGGATTTTAGGGAGATCCTGAGAGATCTGAGGGGTTACCGAGGGGTTTGGAGGGGATTTGGGAGGGAATCGTGAGGGGATTTTAACAAGGACTCGTGAGGGGATTTGGGCGGGAATCCTGAGGGAATTAAGGAGAGTCTGAGGGGATTGGGGGTGTTTGAGGGGATTTGGGGGAGTCTGAGGGGATTTTAGGGAGATCCTGAGGGATCTGGGGGGTTTGAGGGGTTACCGAGGGGTTTGGAGGGGATTTGGGAGGGAATCGTGAGGGGATTTTAACAAGGACTCGTGAGGGGATTTAGGCGGGAATCCTGAGGGGATTAAGGAGAGTCTGAGGGGATTGGGGGTGTTTGAGGGGATTTTGGGGAGTCTGAGGGGATTTGGGCGGGAATCCTGAGGGGATTAAGGAGAGTCTGAGGGGATTGGGGGTGTTTGAGGGGATTTGGGGGAGTTTGAGGGGATTTAGGAGGGTTTTGAGGGGGTACTGAGGGGATTTGGGAGGGAATCGTGAGGGGATTTCAACAGGGATTCCTGAGGGGATTTGGGCGGGAATCCTGAGGGGATTAAGGTGAGTTTGAGGGGATTTGGGGGTATTTCAGGGAATTTCAGAGAGTCTGAGGCGATTTGGGGGTTCTGAGGGGTTACCGAGGGGTTTTGAGGGGATTTGGGAGGGAATCGTGAGGGGATTTCAACAGGGATTCCTGAGGGGATTTTAGGCGGGAATCCTGAGGGGATTAAGGTGAGTTTGAGAGGATTGGGGGTGTTTGAGGGGATTTTGGGGTGTTTGAGGGGATTTAGGAGGGTCCTGAGAGGATTTGGGGGCGTGTGAAGGGTTTTTGGGGGAAAACTGAGGGGAATCGGGAGTTCCTGAGAGGGTTTGGAGGGGTCCTGTGGGGATTTGATGTGTTTTTGGAGAAAATCGTGAGGGGATTTCAACGGGGAACGATGAGGGGATTTTGGCGGGAATAGTGAGGGGATTGAGGAGAGCCTTGGGGGATTTGAGAGGGAATCGTGAGGGGATTTTTGGGGCTTTTGGAGGGGATTTCGGGGGTATCCTGGGGCGATTTGTGGGGGAATCGTGAGGGAGAGCCGTGAGGGGACATGGCGGGAAAGGGCCGGGAGGGGATTTTGGGGAAATCCCGAGAGGATTTGGGGGAATCCTGAGGATTCTGGGGGATCTGAGGGGATTTTAGGGGCGTCCGAGGGGATTTGGGGGGGATCTGAGGGGATTTCGGGGGAATCTTGGGGGGATTTGAGAGCGATCGGCAGAGAATTCAGGGCAAAAACTCGAGGGGATTTTGAGGGGAACCGCGAGGGGATTTCAGGGGGGAATCCTGAGGAGATTTTGGATTTTCTGAGGGGATTTCAGGGGAATCCTGCGGGGATTTGGGGTTTTCTGAGGGGATTTGGGGTTTTCTGAGGGATTTTGGGGGGAATCGGGAAGGAATTTGGGGGAAAAAGGACGTGAGGGGACGGGAACATCCGAGAGGATGAGGCGGGAGAAGACCCTGAGGAGATTTGGGGAGAACCTGAGGGAATTTGGTGTTGTTCTGAGGGGACAAGAAAGGCGGGAAAAGAATCTCAGGCAATTCTGGATTTTGCTGAGGGGATTTTGGGTTTTCTGAGGGGATTTTGGGCAGGGAGGATCGGGTAGGGGGAGTCTGAGAGGAGCGTGAGTGAATTTAGGAGGGTTTTGGGGGGATTTAAGGGTTTTTGGGGTCGGGGGGTTGTGGGGATTTGAGGAGTTCTGAGAGTGTTTTGAGGGGATTTTGGGGGGATTTGAGAGGTTCTGAGGGGATTTGGGGGAAATCTGAGGGGATTTGGGGGAAATCTGAGGGGATTTGGGGGAAATCTGAGGGGATCTGAGAGGTTCTGAGGGGATCTGGGGGAAATCCGAGGGGATTTGGGGGAAATCTGAGGGGATTTGGGGGAAATCTGAGGGGATTTGAGAGGTTCTGAGGGGATTTGGGGGAAATCTGAGGGGATTTGAGAGGTTCTGAGGGGATTTGGGGAAAATCTGAGGGGATTTGGGGGAAATCTGAAGGGATTTGGGGGAAATCTGAGGAGATTTGAGAGGTTCTGAGGGGATTTGAGAGGTTCTGAGGGGATTTGGGGGAAATCTGAGGGGATTTGGGGGAAATCTCAGGGGATTTGAGGGTTTTTGGGGGGTGATGAGGGGATTTGAGGGATTCTGAGTGGGTTTTGGGGCAATCGGAGAGGATTTGGGGGGTTCTGATGGGATTTTGAGGGGGCACAGAAGGGATCTGCGGGCACACAAAATTTCGGGGCTTGAGGGGCTCGGAAGGGACAAAATTGAAGAGCGACAGGGATAATTTTGAGGAGACAGTTCTGAGGGGTCTGGGAGGATTTTGGGGGGACATGGCGGGGTCGGAGGGGACCCGGGTGTCCCAGGCAGGTGACACGGGCAGGGCACGGGGGGGGTCACACCCCCCTGGCCCCACGGGACACATTCCTGGGGCCGGTTTTTCCGGCTCGCCCCGGATGCCCGCTGCCATCCCGGATGTCGGGGTGTCCCTGCTGTCCGGCCAGGTCACTCGGGGGGGGCCCAAAGGGGGGGCTGAGGTCACCAACCTCATGGGGAGGGCCCCAAATTGGGGGGGTTATGACGTCATCATCCTCATAGGGGTCCCCAGAAGGGGGGTGGAGGTCACCAACCTCATGGGGAGGGCCCCAAATGGGGGGGGGTTATGACGTCATCACCCTCATAGGGGTCCCCAAAAGGGGGGCTGAGGTCACCAACCTCATGGGGGTGTCCCCAAATGGGGGGGTTATGACGTCATCATCCTCATAGGGGTCCCCAAATGGGGGTCTCACCCTCAGGGGGTGTCCCCAAATGGGGGTCTCACCCTCATAGGGGTCCCCAAATGGGGGGCTGAGGTCCCCAACTTCATGGGGAGGGCCCCAAATTGGGGGGGTTATGACGTCATCACCCTCATACGGGTCCCCAAATGGGGGTCTCACCCTCAGGGGGTGTCCCCAAATTGGGGTCTCACCCTCATAGGGGTCCCCAAAGGGGGGGGCTGAGGTCCCCAGACTCATGGGGAGGTCCCCAAATGGGGGGGTTATGACGTCATCACCCTCATAGTGGTCCCCAAATTGGGGTCTCACCCTCATAGGGGTCCCCAAAAGGGGGGCTGAAGTCCCCAACTTCATGGGGAGGGCCCCAAATGGGGGGGTTATGACGTCATCACCCTCTGAGGGGTCCCCAAAAGGGGGGCTGAGGTCACCAACCTCATGGGGAGGGCCCCAAATGGGGGGGGTTATGACGTCATCATCCTCATAGGGGTCCCCAAAAGGGTGGTTTTGATGTCATAACCCTCATACGGGTCCCCAAATGGGGGTCTCACCCTCATAGGGGTCCCCAAAAGGGGGGCTGAAGTCACCAACCTCATGGGGAGGTCCCCAAATGGGGGGGTTATGACGTCATCATCCTCTCAGGGGTCCCCAAATGGGGGTCTCACCCTCATAGGGGTCCCCAAATGGGGGTCTCACCCTCATAGGGGTCCCCAAAGGGGGGGTTGAGGTCCCCAACTTCATGGGGAGGTCCCCAAATGAGGGGGGTTATGACGTCATCATCCTCATAGGGGTCCCCAAATGGGGGGTTATGACGTCATCATCCTCATAGGGGTCCCCAAATGGGGGTCTCACCCTCTGGGGGGGCCCCAAAAGGGGAGTGGAGGTCCCCAACCTCATGGGGAGGGCCCCAAATGGGGGGGGGTTATGACGTCATCATCCTCATAGGGGTCCTCAAATTGGGGTCTCACCCTCATAGGGGTCCCCAAATGGGGCGGTTATGACGTCATCATCCTCATAGGGGTCCCCAAAAGGGGGGCTGAGGTCCCCAGCCTCATGGGGAGGGCCCCAAATGGGGGGGTTATGACGTCATCATCCTCATAGGGGTCCCCAAGTGGGGGTCTCACCCTCTGAGGGGGCCCCAAATGGGGGTGTCACCCTCATAGGGGTCCCCAAATGGGGGTCTCACCCTCAGGGGGTGTCCCCAAATGGGGGGGGGTTATGACGTCATCATCCTCACAGGGGTCCACAAATGGGGGTCTCACCCTCATAGGGGTCCCCAAATGGGGGTCTCACCCTCAGGGGGTGTCCCCAAATGGGGGGGGGTTATGACGTCATCATCCTCATAGGGGTCCCCAAATGGGGGTCTCACCCTCATAGGGGTCCCCAAAAGGGGGGCTGAGGTCACCAACCTCATGGGGGTGTCCCCAAATGGGGCGGTTATGACGTCATCATCCTCATAGGGGTCCCCAAGTGGGGGTCTCACCCTCAGGGGGTGTCCCCAAATTGGGGTCTCACCCTCGGGGGGGTCCCCTGACAGGGGTTATGACGTCATCACCCTCATGGGGGTCCCTAAAGGGGGTCTCACCTTCCAGGGGTGTCCCCAGAGGGGGCACTATGACGTCATCATCCCCATGGGCTGTCCCCAAAAGGGGGTCTCTGACACCATCACCCTCCCTGTCCCTTGCAGGTCACTGGGGGGTGGCAGCAGAAGATGACACAGGTGAGGGGGGATGGGGAAACTCACCTGGGGAGGGTCCCTGGGTTTAGGGGTCCTGAATTCTGGGGTCTCTTAAGGGGAGGGGTCCCATTTTTGGTGATTCCCATGATTTGGGGGGGGTCCCATTAGGGGAGGGGTCCCATTTTTGGTGATTCCCATGATTTGGGGGGGGTCCCTTAAGGGGAGGGGTCCCATTTTTGGTGATTCCCATGATTTGGGGAGGGTCCCTTAAGGGGAGGGGTCCCATTTTTGGTGATTCCCATGATTTGGGGGGGTCCCTTAAGGGGAGGGGTCCCATTTTTGGTGATTCCCATGATTTGGGGGGGGTCCCATTAGGGGAGGGGTCCCATTTTTGGTGATTCCCATGATTTGGGGGGGGGGTCCCTTAAGGGGAGGGGTCCCATTTTTGGTGATTCCCATGATTTGAGGGGGGTCCCATTAGGGGAGGGGTCCCATTTTTGGTGATTCCCATGATTTGGGGGGGGTCCCATTAGGGGAGGGGTCCCATTTTTGGTGATTCCCATGATTTGGGGGGGGGTCCCATTAGGGGAGGGGTCCCATTTTTGGTGATTCCCATGATTTGGGGAGGGTCCCTTAGGGGGAGGGGTCCCATTTTTGGTGATTCCCATGATTTGGGGGGGGTCCCATTAGGGGAGGGGTCCCATTTTTGGTGATTCCCATGATTTGGGGGGTGTCCCTTAAGGAGAGGGGTCCCATTTTTGGTGATTCCCATGATTTGGGGGGGGTCCCTTAAGGGGAGGGGTCCCATTTTTGGTGATTCCCAAGATTTGGGGGGGTCCCTTAAGGGGAGGGGTCCCATTTTTGGTGATTCTCATGATTTGGGGGGGTCCCTTTAGGGGTGGGTCCCATTTTTTTGGGGGTCTCGTTTAGGGGTGGCTCCCATTTTTGGGTATTCCCACCACTTGGGGAGGGGTCCCTCGGGGGGGATCCCCTGATCTGGGGCTGGGGGCTGTCCCGGGGGGTTCCCTGACCCCTCCCCCCCGGTTTAACCCCCGCAGTGCCGTGCGGGACCCCGGTGCACCGGCGCGTGGTGGGGGGCTCGGGGGCGCAGGAGGGGCAGTGGCCCTGGACGGTCAGCGTGGCCTTCAGGGGGCGCCACGTCTGCGGGGGGGCCCTGATCGCCCCCGCCTGGGTCCTGACAGCTGCACACTGCTTCCCGCCGTGAGTGACCCCAAAACCCCCCGAATTCACCCTGAAAGGGACCCCAAAACCCCCCGAGTTCACCCTGAAATGGACCCCAAAACCCCCCGAGTTCACCCGGAAATGGACCCGGAAATCCCCCCGAATTCACCCTGAAATGGACCCAAAATAGCCCCGAATTCATCCTGAAACGGACCCGGAATAGCCCCGAGTTCACCCTGAAATGGACCCGAAATCCCCCCCGAATTCACCCTGAAATGGACCCGGAAACCCCACCGAGTTCACCCTCAAACTGACCCGGAAATCCCCCCGAGTTCACCCTGAAATAGACCCCAAAACCCCCCCGAGTTCACCCTGAAATGGACCCGAAAATCCCCCCGAGTTCACCCTGAAACGGACCCGAAATAGCCCCGAGTTCACCCTGAAACGGACCCGAAATCCCAATTCCTGACCTCAAATTCCCCCCAAAGCCCCCAATTCCCCCAAAATCCCAATTCCTGACCCCAAAATCCCAATTCCTGACCCCAAAATCCCCCAAAATCCCAATTCCTGACCCCAAAATCCCCCAATTCCTGTCCCCAAACCCCCCAAAATCCCAATTCCTGACCCCAAACCCCCCAAATCCCAATTCCTGACCCCAAACCCCCCAAAATTCCCTAAAAGTCCCCAAATTCCCAATTCCTGACCCCAAATTCCCCGTAGGGAGAACCCCCTCCCCGAGTACCGGGTGACCCTTTCAGGACCCCCCAAAATCCCAATTCCTGACCCCAAACCCCCCAAATTCCCAATTCCTGACCCCAAATCCCAATTCCTGACCCCAAATCCCCAATTCCTGACCCCAAAATCCCAATTCCTGACCCCAAACCCCCCAAAATTCCCTAAAATTCCCCAAAATCCCAATTCCTGACCCCAAACCCCCCAAAATTCCCTAAAATTCCCCAAATTCCCAATTCCTGACCCCGAATTCCCCGTAGGGAGAACCCCCTCCCCGAGTACCGGGTGACCCTTTCAGGACCCCCCAAATCCCAATTCCTGACCCAAATCCTCCCAAATCCCAATTCCTGACCCCAAATTCCCAATTCCTGACCCCAAACCCCCCAAATCCCAATTCCTGACCCCAAAATCCCAATTCCTGACCCCAAACCCCCCAAAATCCCCCAAAATTCCCCAAAATCCCAATTCCTGACCCCGAATTCCCCGTAGGGAGAACCCCCTCCCCGAGTACCGGGTGACGCTGGGGGTCCTGCAGCTCCTGTCCCCCCCCCCCGACGCCCAGGTGAGGGGCGTGGCCTCCGTCGCGCGCCACCCGGCCTACCGCGACTATCGCGACAGCGACCCCCAGCGGCGGCGGCGGCGGCGACAGGGCGGGGACATGGCGGGTGACATCGGGGGGGACCTGGCGCTGGCCCGGCTGGACCCCCCCGCCAGCCCCTCGCGCTTGGTACGGCCCGTGTGTGTCCCCGCGGCCGGTGTCACCTTTGTCCCCGGCATGAACTGCACGGTCACCGGCTGGGGACACGTCCGGACAGCCGGTGGGTGGCACTGGGGGCTTGGGGACATCACTGGGGGGGCTGGGGACATTGGGGACATCACTGGGGGGGATTGGGGACATCACTGGGGACACGTCCGGACAGCCGGTGGGTGGCACTGGGGACACTGGGGACATCACTGGGGGGGCTGGGGACATTGGGGACATCACTGGGGGGGATTGGGGACATCACTGGGGACACGTCCGGACAGCCGGTGGGTGGCACTGGGGACATTGGGGACATCACTGGGGGGGCTGGGGACATTGGGGACATCACTGGGGGGGATTGGGGACATCACTGGGGACACGTCCGGACAGCTGGTGGGTGGCACTGGGGACATTGGGGACATCACTGGGGGGCTGGGGACATTGGGGACATCACTGGGGGGGATTGGGGACATTGGGGACATCACTGGGGGGGCTGGGGACATCTCTGGGGGCTGGGGACACGTCCGGACAGCCGGTGGGTGGCACTGGGGACATTGGGGACATCACTGGGGGGGCTGGGGACATCTCTGGGGGCTGGGGACACGTCTGGACAGCCGGTGGGTGGCACTGGGGACATCGGGGACATCACTGGGGGGCTGGGGACATTGGGGATATCACTGGGGGGGATTGGGGACATCACTGGGGACACGTCCGGACAGCCGGTGGGTGGCACTGGGGACACTGGGGACATCACTGGGGGGGCTGGGGACATTGGGGACATCACTGGGGGCTTGGGGACATCGGGGACATCACTGGGGGCTTGGGGACATTACTGGGGACACGTCCGGACCGCCGGTGGGTGGCACTGGGGACATCACTGGGGAATTGGGGACATTGGGGACATCACTGGGGGGGCTGGGGACATCTCTGGGGGCTGGGGACCCGTCCGGACAGCAGGTGGGTGGCATTGGGGACACTGGGGGTGACTGGGGACAGCAGGACAGGGGGTTGGTGACCCCGCGGTGACACGGGAGGGGGTCGGTGACCCCGCGGTGACCAGGGCAGGGTTGGTGACCCCGCGGTGACCAGGGCAGGGTCGGTGACCCCGCGGTGACACGGACAGGGGGTCGGTGACCCCGCGGTGACCAGGGCAGAGTCGGTGACCCCGCGGTAACACGGACAGGGGGTCGGTGACCCCGCGGTGACACAGACAGGGGGTTGGTGACCCCGCGGTGACACGGACAGGGGGTCGGTGACCCCGCGGTGACACGGGAGGCAGTCGGTGACCCCGCGGTGACCAGGACAGGGTCGGTGACCCCGCAGTGACACGGGAGCGGGTCGGTGACCCCGCGGTGACCAGGACAGGGTCGGTGACCCCGCGGTGACACGGGAGGGGGTCGGTGACCCCGCGGTGACCAGGGCAGGGTTGGTGACCCCGCGGTGACCAGGGCAGGGTCGGTGACCCCGCGGTGACACGGACAGGGGGTCGGTGACCCCGCGGTGACCAGGGCAGAGTCGGTGACCCCGCGGTAACACGGACAGGGGGTCGGTGACCCCGCGGTGACACAGACAGGGGGTTGGTGACCCCGCGGTGACACGGACAGGGGGTCGGTGACCCCGCGGTGACACGGCTGTCCCCGCAGTGCCACTGCCACCGCCCAAGACGCTGCAGCAGCTGGAGGTGCCCCTGCTGAGCCAGCGCCACTGTCGCTGCCTCTACGCCTTGGGGACAGCGACAGCGACAGCCACCGAGGCGGGGGAGGGGCTGGGGACACCCGCGGGGGACACCATCTGCGCGGGCCTCCCGCAGGGCCAGCGCGACGCCTGCCAGGTGGGTGGCACCGCTGTCACCGCTGTCACCTCCCCCTGTCTGTCACCTCCCCGTGTCCCCGCCCACCCCCGGTGCCACCAAGGTCCCTCTGTGTCACCTCTGAGTCCCCCACCCGCGATGTCCCTCTTTGTCCTCAGCGTGTCCCCAATCCCCTCAATGTCCCCAATGTCCCCTCAGTGTCTCCAATGTCCCCTCAGTGTCCCCAATCCCCCAGTGTCCCCTCAATCCCCTCAGTGTCCCCAATCCCCCAGTGTCCCCTCAATCCCCTCAGTGTCCCCAATCCCCCAGTGTCCCCTCAATCCCCTCAGTGTCCCCAATCCCCTCAGTGTCCCCAGTGTCCCCTCAGTGTCCCCAATGTCCCCAATCCCCTCAGTGTCCCCCCAGTGTCCCCAATGTCCCCTCTGTCCCCAGGGTGACTCCGGCGGCCCCCTGACCTGCCGCCTCGGTGGCACCTGGCGGGGTCCCTGTGTCCCCAATGTCCCCAATCCCCTCAATGTCCCCAATGTCCCCAATCCCCCCAGTGTCCCCAATGTCCCCAATGTCCCCAGTGTCCCCTCAGTGTCCCCTCTGTCCCCAGGGTGACTCCGGCGGCCCCCTGACCTGCCGCCTCGGTGGCACCTGGCACCTGGCGGGCGTGGTGAGTTGGGGTGACGCCTGCGGGGTCCCCGGGCGCCCGGGGGTCTACACGGGGGTGTCCCCTCACCTGCCCTGGATCCTGTCCCTTGTCCCCGAGCTGGCCCCGCGCCACGCCCCCCCCGATGTCCCCAGGGCCACCCCCGAGCCCCCCGGGGGTCCCTGTGACCTCGGGGACCTCCCCCCGGGCTGGCCTCGGCCGCTGTCCCCCGGCCCGGGGGGGGACACGGGGGCGGGGGTGGCACCGGGGGGGACCCCGGGGCTGCTGCTGGGGGCGCTGGGGGGGGCCCTGCTGCTGATTTTGGGGTGAGACCCCCAAATTTGGGGGGCCCTGCTGCTGATTTTGGGGTGAGACCCCCGAAATTGGGGGGCCTGCTCCTGATTTTGGGGTGAGACCCCCAAATTTGGGGGGCCTGCTCCTGATTTTGGGGTGAAACTCCCCAAATTTGGGGGGCCTGGGATGGGTTTGGGGGTGAAACCCCCAAATTTGGGGGTCCTGCTCCTGATTTTGGAGTGAGAACCCCAAATTTGGGGGGCCTGGGTTGGGTTTGGGGGGTCCTGGTTTGGGTTTTGGGGTGAAACCCCTAAATTTGGGGGTCCTGGTTTGGGTTTTGGGGTGAAACCCCCAAATTTGGGGGGCCTGCTCCTGATTTTGGGGTGAGACCCCCAAATTTGGGGGGCCTGGGGGGGCCCTGCTCCTGATTTTGGGGAGAGACCCCCAAATTTGGGGGTCCTGGTTTGGGTTTTGGGGGTGAAACCCCCAAATTTGGGGGGCCTGGGTTGGGTTTGGGGGGTGAAACCCCCAAATTTGGGGGTCCTGCTCCTGATTTTGGGGTGAGACCCCCAAATTTGGGGGCCTGGGTTGGGTTTTGGGGGATCCGGCTCCTGATTTTGGGGTGAAACCCCCAAATTTGGGGGGCCTGGGGGGCCCTGCTGCTGATTTTGGGGTGAAACCCCGAAATTTGGGGGTCCTGCTGCTGATTTTGGGGTGAAACCCCCAAATTTGGGGGGCCTGGGGGGCCCTGCTGCTGATTTTGGGGTGAAACCCCGAAATTTGGGGGTCCTGCTGCTGATTTTGGGGTGAAACCCCCAAATTTGGGGGGCCTGGGGGGTCCTGCTCCTGATTTTGGGGTGAGACCCCCAAATTTGGGGGGTCCTGGGGGGTCCTGCTCCTGATTTTGGGGTGAAACCCCAAATTTGGGGGGCCTGCTGCTGATTTTGGGGTGAGACCCCCAAATTTGGGGGGCCTGGGTTGGGTCTGGGGGTCCTGCTCCTGATTTTGGGGTGAAACCCCCAAATTTGGGGGGTCTGGGTTGGGTTTGGGGGGTCCTGGTTTGGGTTTTGGGGTGAAACCCCCAAATTTGGGGGGCCTGCTCCTGATTTTGGGGTGAAACCCCCAAATTTGGGGGGTCCTGGGTTGGGTTTGGGGGTCCTGCTCCTGATTTTGGGGTGAAAACCCCAAATTTGGGGGTCCTGGGTTGGGTTTGGGGGTCCCGGGTTGGGTTTTGGGGTGAGACCCCCAAATTTGGGGGGCCTGGGTTGGGTTTGGGGGGTCCTGGTTTGGGTTTTGGGGTGAAACCCCCAAATTTGGGGGTCCTGGGTTGGGTTTGGGGGTGAAATCCCCAAATTTGGGGGTCCTGGTTTGGGTTTGGGGGTCCCGGGTTGGGTTTTGGGGTGAAACCCCCAAATTTGGAGTGTCCAAAAAGGGGGAGAACCCCTCCAAACTGGGGGTGGGACCCCCCAAATTGAGTCCTGGGACCCCAAAAACGGAGCTGAAACCCCAAAAAAATCAATCCTGGGACCCCAAATTTGGGAGTTTTCACCCCAAAACGGAGCCCCAAAATTCCCCAAAATAAAAACTCCGAGACCCCTCCCCGTCCTTTTCCTGCTTTATTTGGGGTGGGGGGGACCCCAAAATTTGGGGGGAAAAAAACCCAAAAATTTGGGGAAAAAACATAAAATTGAGGCAGGAAAAAAATCCCCAAAATTTGGGGAAAAAACCCCAAAATTTGGGGAAAAAACATAAAATTGAGGCAGGAAAAAAATCCCCAAAATTTGGGGGAAAAAAACCCAAATTGAGGAGTGTGAAACCCAAAATTAGGGGGGAAAAAACCCCAAAAATTTGAGGGAAAAACATAAAATTTGGGGAAAAAACCCAAAATTGAGGAAAAAAACCCCAAAATTGGGAGAAACCTCAAAAGTGGAGGAAAAAAAAATGAAAACTGGAGGAGGAAAACCCCAAAATTGAGGGGAAAAGCCCCAAAATTTAAGGGTGAAACCCAAAATTTGGGGAAAAACCCAAAATTTGGGGAAAAAACCCCAAAATTTGGGGAAAAACCCAAAATTGAGGGAAAAAAACCCAAATTTGGGAGAAACCTCAAAAGTGGAGGGAAAAAAATGAAAACTGGAGGAGGAAAACCCCAAAATTGAGAGAAAAAGCCCCAAAATTTAAGGGTAAACGCAAAATTTAAGGGTAAAACCCAGAATTTGGGGAAAAAACACAAAATTTTGGGGAAAAACATAAAATTTGGGGAAAAAACCCAAAATTGGGAGAAACCTCAAAAGTGGAGGAAAAAAAAATGAAAACTGGAGGAGGAAAACCCCAAAATTGAGGGGAAAAGCCCCAAAATTTAAGGGTGAACCCCAAAATTTGGGGAAAAAACCCAAAATTGAGGGAAAAAACCCAAAATTTTGGGGAAAAACCCCAAAAATTTGGGGAAAAACCCCAAAAATGCGCGGAAAAACCCCAAAACTGAGCAGAAGAGACCCAAAACTGGAGGGAAAATCCCCAAAAAATTTGAGGGAAAAAACCCCAAATTTGGGACAAATCCCAAAACCCCAAAATCGGAGGGAAAAAAAACCCCAAAAATTTGGGGTAAAAAAAGCCAAAAATGGGAAAAAAAGGGAATTTCACTTCTTGGCCACCTTGGCCTGTTTGTGCTTCGGGGGCGCCCAGCGCAGGCAGATGGAGTCCACTGCAATTAACAGAGTTAATTAGCGCTAATTAGCGCCCTCGTCGAGCCAAGGGGGGCGGGAATTAGGGGGTAATTAATAGGCGGGGGTAATTAGAGGGGTGATTAATGGGGGAGTCGTTAATAGCGTTAATTAGGAGGTAATTAATTGGGGAATGATTGCGGTGTTATTTAAGGGGTGATTAATAAGGCTGTTAATTAGGGGGTTATTAATGGGGGAGTCATTAATAACATTAATTAGGGGTAATTAATGGAGCTGTTAATTAGGGGGTTATTAATGGGGGGAGTCTATTAATTACTGGATGTTAATTAATGAGCCTGTTCTTTACCAGAAGCTCATTAAGCCAGCAGTCATTAATGGGAATTCGTTAATTAATTAATTTCATTAATTGGGGCAGCCTTAGGGGGGGATTCTGGACCGATCCATTCATGGGGGGAGGGGGGGCGTCCATTAAGGATTACCTATTAATTAAAGTACATTCACTAATGAGCACGTTAATTGAACTCATTAAGGTGGTGATTGTTAATGGGAACTCGTTAATTAATGGATGGTCATTAATTGGGGCAGCCTTGGGGGGGGGATTCTGGACTGAACCATTCATGGGGGAGGGGGGAGTTCATTAAACCTATTAATTAAAGTACATTCACTAATGAGCACGTTAATTGAACTCATTAAGGTGGTGATTGTTAATGGGAACTCGTTAATTAATTTCATTAATTGGGGCAGCCTTAGGGGGGGATTCTGGACCAAACCATTCACGGGGGAGGGGGTGTCCATTAAGAGTTACCTATTAATTACAGTATATTAATGAGCACGTTAACTCATTAAGGTGGTGATTGTTAATGGGAACTCGTTAATTAATTTCATTAACTGGGGCAACCTTGGGGGGGGATTCTGGACCGAACCATTCACGGGGGAGGGGGTGTCCATTAAGGGTTACCTATTAATTGAAGTATATTAATGAGCACGTTAATTCATTAAGGTGGTGATTGTTAATGGGAACTCGTTAATTAATTTCATTAATTGGGGCAGCCTTGGGGGGGGTTTCTGGACCGAACCATTCACGGGGGGGGGGTTTCCCTACCGCTCTCTCATCCCATCATTAATTAGTGCGCCAACCCCCCCGCCGGGGTTAATGAGGGCGCTAATTACGGCCGGCCAATTAACAGAGGCGCTAATTACTCACCGGTGATGGGCGGCTTCTTGTACTGGGCGCTCTTGAGGTGCTCCTCCACCAGCTTGGGCGTGACGCAGATGACGTGCTGCCCCTTCCAGTACTTGACCATGTTCAGGGACTGCAGCGTGCTGATGATGTCGGTCTGAGTGATGCTGGTCATCTGGCTGGGGGGACACAGGGACCTCTGAGTGACCTCTGAGTGACCCCTGAGTGACCTCTGACCCCTGAGTGACCCCTGACCCCTGGGAGCGAGCACTGACCTCTGGCAATGGTCACTGGGCTGATGGTGTCGGTCTGAATGATGCTGGTCATCTGGCTGGGGTGACACAGGGACCCCTGAGTGACCTCTGAGTGACCTCTGACCCCTGAGTGACCCCTGGGAGCAAGCACTGACCCCTGAGTGACCAGAGTGACCCCTGACCTCTGGCAGTGGTCACTGCGCTGATGGTGTCGGTCTGAGTGATGCTGGTCATCTGGCTGGACAGGGAGTGACCCCTGAGTGACCCCTGACCCCTGGCAATGGTCACTGCGCCGATGATGTCGGTCTGAGTGATGCTGGTCATCTGGCTGGACAGGGAGTGACCCCTGAGTGACCCCTGACCCCTGGCAATGGTCACTGCGCCGATGATGTCGGTCTGAGTGATGCTGGTCATCTGGCTGGGGGGACACAGTGACCCCTGAGTGACCTCTGACCCCTGGGAGTAACCCCTGAGTGACCCCTGAGTGACCCTGAGTGACCTCTGACCCCTGAGTGACCTCTGACCCCTGGGAGTGACCCCTGACCCCTGGGAGCGACCCCTGACCCCTGGCAATGGTCACTGGGCTGATGGTGTCGGTCTGAGTGATGCTGGTCATCTGGCTGGGGTGACACAGGGACCCCTGAGTGACCTCTGACCCCTGAGTGACCCTGAGTGACCCGTGACCCCTGAGTGACCCCTGAGTGACCCCTGACCCCTGAGTGACCAATGAGTGACCCCTGAGTGACCAATGAGTGACCCTGAGTGACCCCTGACCCCTGAGTGACCCCTGAGTGACCAATGAGTGACTCTGAGTGACCCCTGAGTGACCCCTGAGTGACCCCTGACCCCTGAGTGACCCCTGAGTGACCAATGAGTGACTCTGAGTGACCCCTGAGTGACCCCTGAGTGACCCCGAGTGACCCCTGAGTGACCCCTGAGTGACTCTGAGTGACCCCTGAGTGACCCCTGAGGCACTCACTGGTTTATACTGGTCTGTACTGGTTCCTATGCATTTCTATGGGGATTTTTGGGTCTGTACTGGTTTATACTGGTTTGTACTGGTCTGTACTGGTTTGTGCTGGTCCTACCTGAGGTCCTTGATGGACAGGGTGCCCCTGAAGTCCCGGAGGATCTCCAGGACCAGAGGCACTCGCTGGTTTATACTGGTTTATACTGGTCTGTACTGGTTCCTATGCATTTCTATGGGGATTTTTGGGTCCGTACTGGTTTATACTGGTTTGTACTGGTCTGTACTGGTCTGTACTGGTCCTACCTGAGGTCCTTGATGGACAGGGTGCCCCTGAAGTCCCGGAGGATCTCCAGGACCTGAGGCACTCACTGGTTTATACTGGTCTGTACTGGTTCCCATGCATTTCTATGGGGATTTCTGGGTCTGTACTGGTTTATACTGGTCTGTACTGGTTTGTGCTGGTCCTACCTGAGGTCCTTGATGGACAGGGTGCCCCTGAAGTCCCGGAGGATCTCCAGCAGCACCCAGGACCAGTAGCTGCGGTAGCTGAGCTTGCCCAGGTCCGAGAGCGGCTTCTCCGGGGAGCCCACGGTGCTCTCCAGCTTGGACAGCTCGTAGCCTGGGAAAGCACCCAAAATCACCCCAATTCCACCCAAAACCCACCCTAAACCCACCCAAAATACCCCAAAATCACCCAAATTCCACCCAAAATCACCCAAAATAACCCAAAAACACCCAAATTCCACCCAAAAACACCCAAATTCCACCCAAAATAACCCAAAATTCATCCAAAATCACCCAAAATAACCCAAAATCACCCAAATTCCACCCAAAATCACCAAAATTCACCCAAAATCACCCAAATTCCACCCAAAATCATCCAAAATCCACCCAAAATCCCCCAAATTCCACCCAAAATCACCAAAATTCATCCAAAATCACCCAAAATAACCCAAAATCACACAAATTCCACCCAAAATCACCCAAATTCCACCTAAAATCACCCAAACTCCACCCAAAATCACCCAAATTCTACCCAAATTCACGCAAAATCACCCAAATTCCACCCAAAATCACCAAAATTCACCCCAAATCACCCAAAACCCACCCAAAATCACCCAAAATCCACCCAAAATCACCCAAATTCCACCCAAAACCACCCAAAATAACCCAAATTCCACCCAAAAACATCCTAAACCCACCCAAAATCCACCCTGAGATCCCAAAAACCCCCAAAATTCCACCCAAAAAAATCCGGAATTTCCACCCGGTGCTCTCCAGCTTGGACAGCTCATAGCCTGGGAGATGACCCAAAATCACCCCAATTCCACCCAAAATCACCCCAATTCCACCCAAAACCCACCCTAAACCCACCCTGAGATTCCAGGGGATCCAGGGGATCCCAAAAACCCCCAAAATTCCACCCAAAAAAATCCGGAATTTGCACCCGGTGCTCTCCAGCTTGGACAGCTCATAGCCTGGGAAAGCACCCAAAATCACCCCAATTCCACCCAAATTCCACCCCGAGATTCCAGGGGATCCAGGGGATCCCAAAAACCCCCAAAATTCCCTCAAAAAAAATCCGGAATTTGCACCCGGTGCTCTCCAGCTTGGACAGCTCATAGCCTGGGAAGTGACCCAAAATCACCCAAATTCCACCCAAAATCACCCCAAAACACTCAATATCACCCAAAACCACCCAAATTCCACCCAAAATCTCCCAAAATTCACCCAAAATCACCCAAATTCCACCCAAAATCACACAAATTCCACCCAAATTCACCCAAATTCCACCCAAAATCACCCAAATTCCACCCAAAATCACCCCAAATCCCCCAAACTCCACCTAAAATCAGCCAAATTCCACCTAAAAACACCCAAAATCAACCAAAATCAACCAAAATCACCCAAATTCCACCCAAAATCACCCAAATTCCACCCTGAGATTCCAGGGGATTCAGGAGATCCCAAAATTCCCCCAAAATCCCCTAAAAATCCCCAAAATTCTCACAGGGAACCCCAAAACTCCCCCGAAATTCCCCAAAATCCCCAAAATATTTTTCAAACCCCCCAGAATTCCCAAATTTTTTTTTGAACCCCCCCAAAATTCCCAAATTTTTTCTTGAACCCCCCCAAAATTCCTAAATTATTTTTTTCAAACCCCCCAAAATTCCCAAATTCTTTTTTGAATCCCCCAAAAATTCCCAAAATTTTTTTCAGAAACCCCCCAAAATTCCCAAATTATTTTTTTCTTGGAACCCCCAAAATTCCCAAATTATTTTTCAAACCCCCCAAAATCCCCAAATTTTTTTTTGAATCCCCAAAAATTCCCAAATTTTTTTAAAACCCCCCAAAATTCCCAAATTATTTTTGAAACCCCCAAAATTCCCAAATTATTTTTTGAAAGCCCCCAAATTCCCAAATTATTTTTGAAACCCCCCAAAATTCCCAAATTATTTTTGAATCCCCCAAAATTCCCAAATTATTTTTTCTTGGAACCCCCAAAATTCCCAAATTCTTTTCTGAATCCCCCAAAAATCCCAATTTTTTTTTTTTAACCCCCCCAAAATTCCCAAATTTCTTTTCCAAACCCCCCAAAATTCCCAAATTTTTTTGAAACTCCCCCAAAATTCCCAAATTTTTTTTCAGGAACCCCCCAAAAATTCCCAAATTTTTTTTAAAACCCCCCAAAATTCCCAAATTATTTTTTGAAACCCCCCAAATTCCCAAATTATTTTTTTTAACCCCCCCAAAATTCCCAAATTTCTTTTCCAGACCCCCCAAAATTCCCAAATTATTTTTGAAACTCCCCCAAAATTCCCAAATTTTTTCTTGGAACCCCCCAAAATTCCCAATCCCTCCCAACTCTCCCCCAATTTTTGGCTCCCAAAAATTCCCAAATTTTTCCCAGACCCCCCAAAACCCCCAAATATTTTCGGGGACCCCCCAAAATTCCCCAAATTTTTTGGGGACTGACTGAAGGCGATGAGGAATTTGCCGTAACCGCGGCGCTGGTACGGGGGCAGGGTCAGGATGCACGCCACGTTGTTCCCGTCCGGGGACTCCTTTTCCTGCCAAAAACGGCGATTTTGGGCAAATCCCAAATTTTGGGGAATTCTGGGGAATTTTGGAGGGGTTGGAGAAGTGGAAAATGGCCCAAATTTGGGGATTTTTGGGGCATTTAGGGAACACAGGTGACCCCCCAGGTGCCCCCAGGTGTGCCCAGGTGTACCCAGGTGTATCCCAGATGTGCCCAGGTGCCCCCAGGTGTGCCCAGGTGTATCCCAGCGCCCCCAGGTGTATCCCAGGTGTATCCCAACTGCCCCCAGGTGTATCCCAGGTGTGCCCAGGTGTATCCCAGCCCCCCCAGGTGTATCCCAGGTGTATCCCAACTGCCCCCAGGTGTGCCCAGGTGTATCCCAACTGCCCCCAGGTGTATCCCAGCCCCCCCAGGTGTATCCCAGGTGTACCCCAACTGCCCCCAGGTGTATCCCAGTTGCCCCCAGGTGTATCCCAGGTGTGCCCAGGTGTACCCCAACTGCCCCCAGGTGTATCCCAGTTGCCCCCAGGTGTATCCCAGCCCCCCCAGGTGTATCCCAGGTGTGCCCAGGTGTATCCCAACTGCCCCCAGGTGTATCCCAACTGCCCCCAGGTGTATCCCAGCCCCCCCAGGTGTATCCCAGCCCTCCCAGGTGTATCCCACCTGTGCCCAGGTGTATCCCAGCCCCCCCAGGTGTATCCCAGTTGCCCCCAGGTGTATCCCAGCTGTGCCCAGGTGTATCCCAGGTGTGCCCAGGTGTATCCCAGGTGTGCCCAGGTGTATCCCAGCCCCCCCAGGTGTATCCCAGCTGTACCCAGGTGTATCCCAGCCCCCCCAGGTGTGCCCACCTTGGAGAAGTAGCCGACGATGTGGGCGCCCTGGCGATCGACCTCGGTGAGCAGGTAGAAGACGAAGGGCTCCACGTCGAAGTAGAGCGTCTTGTGGTCCAGGAACAGCTTGGCCAGCAGGCACAGGTTCTGGCAATAGATCTGAGCAGCCACACCTGAGCACACCTGGGCACACCTGGGCACACCTGGGCACACCTGGCTGCCTGATGCCCAAAAAAATCCCACCAAAATCCCAACAAAAATGGCGGAAAAATGCCCCAAAAACGGCCAAAACCACCCCAGGATTTGGGGATCCCTGGGTTTGGGGTGCCCAGGTGACACCTGAGCACACCTGGGCACACCTGGGCACACCTGGGCACACCTGGGCACACCTGGCTGCCCGATGCTCAAAAAAATCCAACAGAAATGGCAGAAAAATGCCCCAAAAACGGCCAAAACCACCCCGGGATTTGGGGATCCCCTGGGTTTGGGGTGCCCAGGTGACACCTGAGCACACCTGGGCACACCTGGGCACACCTGAGCACACCTGGGCACACCTGGCTGCCCGATGCTCAAAAAAATCCCACCAAAATCCCAACAAAAATGGCAGAAAAATGCCCCAAAAACGGCCAAAACCACCCCAGGATTTGGGGATCCCCTGGGTTTAGGGTGCCCAGGTGACACCTGAGCACACCTGGGCACACCTGGGCACACCTGGGCTCACCTTGTGGTCCTTGCCGTCCACCTCGTAGACCGAGATGTTCCCCTTGCGGTAAATCTCCCGGCCCGGCGGCTGCCGCCACTGGCACTGGCCCTGCACAGGTGAGAGACAGGTGAGAGACAGGGGAGGGACAGGGGAGAGACAGGTGAGAGACAGGTGAGAGACAGGTGAGAGACAGGTGAGAGACAGGTGAGAGACAGGTGAGGGACAGGTGAGGGACAGGTGAGACAGGAGAGACAGGTGAGAGACAGGGGTGAGACAGGTGAGACAGGTGAGAGAGACAGGTGAGAGACAGGTGACACAGGTGAGAGACATGTGAGACACAGGTGAGCAAAAAAAACCAAACCCCACCCCAAAACTTCACCCAAAAATGGAAAACCCCCCCAAAACCAAAGTGTCAATGGGCACTGCAACAGGTGAGGGACAGGTGAGGGACAGGTGAGGGACAGGTACATCCCCAGCGCCCTCAGGTGTGTCCCAGGTGGTTGTTTACCCCCCCCCAGGTGTGCCCAGGTGTATCCCAGGTGTGCCCAGGTGTATCCCAGGTGCCCCTAGCTGTACCCAGGTGTGCCCAGGTGTATCCCAGGTGTATCCCAGATGCCCCTAGCTGTACCCAGGTGTGCCCAGGTGTATCCCAGCCCCGCCCAGGTGTGCCCAGGTGTGCCCAGGTGTATCCCAGGTGTGCCCAGGTGTATCCCAGGTGTGCCCCAGCCCCGCCCAGGTGTACCCAGGTGTGTCCAGGTGTATCCCAGGTGTACCTAGCTGTATCCCAGGTGTCCCCAGGTGTATCCCAGGTGTGCCCAGGTGTGCCCAGGTGTGCCCAGGTGTATCCCAGGTGTCCCCAGGTGTATCCCAGGTGTATCCCAGGTGTCCCCAGGTGTACCTAGCTGTATCCCAGGTGTACCCAGGTGTACCCAGGTGTGCCCAGGTGTGTCAGGTGTGTCAGGTACCAGGTGCAGGCGGTAGCTCCTCTCGTACTTCATGTACTTGAGGCAGAACTCGCAGATCCAGAGCCCCGCCCAGGTGTGCCCAGGTGTATCCCAGGTGTCCCCAGGTGTATCCCAGGTGTGCCCAGGTGTATCCCAGGTGTGCCCAGGTGTATCCCAGCCCCACCCAGGTGTACCCAGGTGTGCCCAGGTGTGCCCAGGTGTGTCAGGTACCAGGTGCAGGCGGTAGCTCCTCTCGTACTTCATGTACTTGAGGCAGAACTCGCAGATCCAGAGCTTCGGCTGCTTCCCATAATCCTCGGGGAAGGGCGAGAAGTACCAGGCGTCGATCTCGTAGTGCCCGATGTGGATCTTGTCCACGTACTTCACCTTGGTGATCTGCAGGGACAGGTACGGGCACACCTGGGCACACCTGGAGTGCCCAAATCCCCAAAAAAATCCCAAAAAAATCCCGCTAAAAATGGACCAAAAATGGCCCAAAAATGGCCAAAACCAGCCCAGGTGAGGATTGTGTCCAGGAATTCACCTTGGTGATCTGCAGGGACAGGTAGGGGCACACCTGGGCACACCTGGGCACACCTGGAGTGCCCAAATCCCCAAAAATCCCACAAAAATCCCGCTAAAAATGGCCCAAAAATGGCCCAAAAATGGCCAAAACCAGCCCAGGTGAGGATTGTGTCCATGTGCTTCACCTTGGTGATCTGCAGGGACAGGTGCGGGCACACCTGGGCACACCTGGAGTGCCCAAATCCCCAAAAATCCCACAAAAATCCCGCTAAAAATGGACCAAAAATGGCCCAAACCAGCCCAGGTGAGGATCTTGTCCACGTGCTTCACCTTGGTGATCTGCAGGGACAGGTACGGGCACACCTGGGCACACCTGGGCACACCTGGGCACACCTGCAGTGCCCAAATCCACAAAAATCCCGCTAAAAATGGACCAAAAATGGACCAAAAATGGCCCAAAACCAGCCCAGGTGAGGATTGTGTCCATGTACTTCACCTTGGTGATCTGCAGGGACAGGTATGGGCACACCTGGGCACACCTGGGCACACCTGGAGTGCCCAAATCCCCAAAAATCCCACAAAAATCCTGCTAAAAATGGCCCAAAAATGGCCCAAACCAGCCCAGGTGAGGATTGTGTCCATGTGCTTCACCTTGGTGATCTGCAGGGACAGGTGCGGGCACACCTGGGCACACCTGGAGTGCCCAAATCCCAAAAAATCCCCCAAAATCCCCCCCCAAAAATCCCCAAAAAATCCCGAAAAAATTCCCAAAAAATCCCGAAAAATTCCCCAAAATTCCCATTAAAAATCCCCAAAATTCCCATTAAAAATCCCCAAAATTCCCTATAAAAATCCCCCAAAATTCCCATTAAAAACCCCCAAAATTCCCATTAAAAATCCCCAAAATTCCCAATAAAAATCCCCAAAATTCCCATTAAAAATCCCCCAAAATTCCCAAAAAAATTCCCAAAATTCCCATTAAAAATCCCCCAAAATTCCCATTAAAAACCCCCAAAATTCCCATTAAAAATCCCCAAAATTCCCATTAAAAATCCCCAAAATTCCCATTAAAAATCCCCAAAATTCCCATTAAAAATCCCCAAAATTCCCAATAAAATCCCCAAAATTCCCATTAAAAATCCCCCAAAATTCCCATTAAAAACCCCCAAAATTCCCATTAAAATCCCCCAAAATTCCCAATAAAATTCCCCAAATTCCCAGTTTTGGCCCCTCCCACCCACGGCCTCGTGCTCCTTCTCCAGCGCCGCCGTGGTCGGATCCATCTCAGCGTAGGTCTGCAAAACCAGTACGGACCAGTAAGGACCAGTAGGGATCACTACAAACCAGTATGAACCAGTATAAACCAATACAGACCAGTACAAACCAGTATGGGCCAGTAAAGACCAGTAGGGAGCAGTACTGGAGATGTGCTCCCAGTCCCTCCCAGTCCATCCCAGTTTATCCCAGTCCATCCCAGTACACCCTAACTCCATCCCAGTCCATCCCAGTGCCATCCCAGTATATCCCAGTCCCTCCCAGTCCATCCCAGTCCCTCCCAGTCTCTCCCAGTCCATCCCAGTCCCTCCCAGTCCCTCCCACTCCATTCCCAGTCCCTCCCAGTCCCATCCCAGTCCCTCCCAGTCCCTCCCAGTCCCCCCCAGACCTTCTGCACGTGGTTGATCTCGTCGTGTTTGCGTTTCTGGTTCCGGGTGATTTTCCTCTCGGGCTCGGCCAGCTCGCCCAGGAAGGGCTCCGAGCTCTTCTGGGCCGCCTCCTTCAGGCTCTTGGAGAGCGCCAGCCGGTTCCGGTCCACCCACTCGTCCAGCCGCCGGTTAACTGGGAGCACTGGTTTGTACTGGGAGCACTGGGAGCATCCCCAGCCATCCCCAGCCATCCCACTGCGCCCAAATCCCCCCGGTCTGCACTGAACTGGGAGTTACTGGGAGCACTGGGAGCCCTCCCCAGCCGGTTCCGGTCCCCCCACTCGTCCAGCCGCCGGTTAACTGGGAGCACTGGTTTGTACTGGGAGCACTGCGACAGCCCCAGCCATCCCCGTCCTGCCCTGAGCCTTTAAATCCCCCTGATCTGCACTGAACTGGGAGTTACTGGGAGCACTGGGAGCCCTCCCCAGCCAGTCCTGCTCCACCCACTCGTCCAGCCGCCGGTTAACTGGGAGCACTGGTTTGTACTGGGAGCACTGGGACAGCCCCAGCCATCCCAGTGTGTCCCAATCCCCCCGGTCTGCACTGAACTGGGAGTTACTGGGAGCACTGGGAGCCCTCCCCAGCCAGTCCTGGTCCCCCCACTCGTCCAGCCGCCGGTTAACTGGGAGCACTGGTTTGTACTGGGAGCACTGGGAGCATCCCCAGCCATCCCCACCGATCCCACTGTGCCCAAATCCCCCCGGTCTGCACTGAACTGGGAGTTACTGGGAGCACTGGGAGCCCTCCCCAGCCGGTTCTGGTCCCCCCACTCGTCCAGCCGCCGGTTAACTGGGAGCACTGGTTTGTACTGGGAGCACTGGGAGCATCCCCAGCCATCCCAGTGTGCCCCAATCCCCCCGGTCTGCACTGAACTGGGAGTTACTGGGAGCACTGGGAGCCCTCCCCAGCCAGTCCTGGTCCCCCCACTCGTCCAGCCGCCAGTTAACTGGGAGCACTGGTTTGTACTGGGAGCACTGGGACAGCCCCAGCCATCCCCGTCCTGCCCTGAGCCTTTAAATCCCCCTGATCTGCACTGAACTGGGAGTTACTGGGAGCACTGGGAGCCCTCCCCAGCCAGTCCTGGTCCACCCACTCGTCCAGCCGCCAGTTAACTGGGAGCACTGGTTTGTACTGGGAGCACTGGGAGCATCCCCAGCCATCCCAGTGTGTCCCAATCCCCCCGGTCTGCACTGAACTGGGAGTTACTGGGAGCACTGGGAGCCCTCCCAGTCCATCCCAGTCCCCCCCCAGTCCCTCCCAGTCCATCCCAGTCCCCCCCAGTTCCCTCCCAGTTGATCCCAGTCCACTCCCAGTTCCTCCCAGTCCATCCCAGTGCCCCCCAGCCCCACTCCCAGTTCCTCCCAGTCCACTCCAAGTTCCTCCCAGTCCATTCCCAGTCCCTCCCAGTGTATCCCAGTCCACTCCCAGTTCCTCCCAGTCTGTCCCAGTTGATCCCAGTCCCTCCCAGTCCCTCCCAGTCTATCCCAATCCCCTCCCAGTTGATCCCAGTCCCTCCCAGTTGGTCCCAGTCTGTCCCAGTGCCCCCCAGCCCCACTCCCAGTTCCTCCCACTCCCTCCCAGTCCATTCCCAGTCCCTCCCAGTCGGTCCCAGTCCCTCCCAGTCCCTCCCAGTCTATCCCAGTCCCTCCCAATCCCCTCCCAGTCCCTCCCAGTCGCTCCCAGTCCCTCCCAGTTTGCCCAGTTCACTCACAGCCCACGTAGTGCACGTAGAACTCCTCGCGCGCCTCCTGCTCGTTCAGGCGGGACTGGATCACCTCGGCCGAGTCTGCAGGGAACTGGGATTAACTGGGACAGACTGGGAGGGACTGGGGGGGACTGGGGATGGACTGGGAGGGGATTGGGAGGGACTGGGAGGAACTGGGAATGGACTGGGATGGACTGGGATGGACTGGGAGGGACTGGGATGGACTGGGAGGGACTGGGAGAGACTGGGAATGGACTGGGATGGACTGGGAGGGACTGGGAGGGGACTGGGATGGACTGGGAGGGACTGGGAGGAACTGGGAATGGACTGGGATGGACTGGGATGGACTGGGAGGGACTGGGGATGGACTGGGATGGACTGGGAGGGAACTGGGGGAGACTGGGATGGACTGGGAATGGACTGGGAATGGGACTGGGAGGGACTGGGAGGGACTGGGAGGAACTGGGACCAGTTCCCCATCCCCGCCACCCCCCTGGCCATCCCCCTGCCCCATTCCCAGTTTGCCCAGTACAACCCTCCCAGTTTGCCCAGTACAACCCTCCCAGTTTGCCCAGTTTAACCCTCCCAGCCCGCTCACGCCCTCCGGCACAGGTCCCGCTCCCGCTATCCCAGTATAACCAGTTTAACCCTCCCAGTTTGCCCAGTTTAACCCTCCCAGTTTGCCCAGTTTAACGCTCCCAGTTTGCCCAGTTTAATCCTCCCAGTTTGCCCAGTTTAACGCTCCCAGCCCGCTCACGCCCTCCGGCACAGGTCCCGCTCCCGGCATCCCAGTTTGCCCAGTTTAACCCTCCCAGTTTGCCCAGTTTAACGCTCCCAGCCCGCTCACGCCAGCTGCCGTCGGCCCTCCGGCACAGGTACGTCTCCCCGATCTCCACCGCCACCTCCGCGTCCCTCGCGGTCCCCGCGGCCCCCGGCGCTCCGCGGCCGCTGCCGGAGCCCGGCCCGGTCCCGCTGCCGCCCCCGGGACCCTCCGGGCCCGCTCGGGGCCCGCCCGGGGCCCCCCCGGACCCGCCCGGGGCCTCCGGGACCGCGCCCGGCCCGGCCGCCGCCATCTTGGAACCGGCCGGAAGTGACGCGCAACGGCTGCGACGCGTTGCTGGGCGACCGGAAAGGGCGGGGATTGGTTGCTAGGAGACCAAAAAAGGGCAAGGATTGGTTGCTAGGAGACCAAAAAGGGCGGGGATTGGTCACTAGGAGACAAAAAAAGGGCGGGAATTGGTTGCTAGGAGACCAAAAAGGGCGGGAATTAGTTACTAGGAGACCAAAAAGGGCGGGAATTGGTTACTAGGAGACCAAAAAAGGGCGGGAATTGGTTGCTAGGAGACAAAAAAGGGCAGGGATTGGTTGCTGGGAGACAAAAAAAAAAGGGCGGGAATTGGTTGCTAGGAGACCAAAAAAGGGCGGGGATTGGTTGCTGGGAGACCAAAAAAAGAGCGGGAATTGGTTGCTAGGAGACCAAAAAAGGGCGGGAATTGGTTGCTAGGAGACCAAAAAAAGGGCGGGAATTGGTTTCTGGGGGCGTGGTTTAGCGATAATGATGGGCGTGGTTTAAATGCTGAGGGCTGGGGTTTGCGTTGTGAGGGGCGTGGTTTTAATTTGGAGGCGTGGCTTCATTCATGGAGGCGTGGTTTCGCTGTGAGTGGGCGTGGCTTGTGTTTGGAGGCGGGGTTTGTCCATAGGGGCGTGGTATGTGCTTGGGGGCGTGGTTTGTGTTGCTAGGAGATGCGTGGGGGCGGGGTTTGTTCTTGGGGGCGTGGCTTAGCTATGAGGCGCGTAAAAAATTGGGAATTTTGGGGCCTAAAAGTCAGGAATTCTTTCACCCCAAATTCCCAATTTTTTCCCCAAAATTCCCCAATTTTCCCACAAATTCCCAATTTTTACCCCCAAATTCCCAATTTTTACCCAAATTCCTAATTTTTACCCCAAAATTCCCAATTTTACCCCAAAATTCCCAATTTTTACCCCAAAATTCCCCAATTTTACCAAAATTCCCAATTTTTACCCCAAAATTCCCATATTTTTACCCCAAAATTCCCATATTTTTACCCCAAAATTCCCAATTTTTACCCCAAAATTCCCCAATTTTACCCCAATTCCCAATTTTTACCCCAAAATTCCCAATTTTTACCCCAAATTCCCCAATTTTCACCCCAAAATTCCCCAAAATTCCCACAAATTTCCAATTTTGGATTTAAAATTCCCTTTTCCCCCCTGAAATTCCCAAATTTTTCCCCCCAAATTCCCAAATTTTTACCCCAAAGTTCCCCAATTTTTACCCAAATCCCCAATCTTGCCTCAAATTCCCAATTTTTACCCCAAATTCCCCAATTTTGCCCCAAATTCCCAATTTTTACCCCAAAATTCCCAATTTTTACCCCAAAATTCCCAATTTTTACCCCAAATTCCCCAATTCTTACCCCAAAATTCCCCAATTTTTACCCAAATTCCCCAATTTTACCCAAATTTTCCCCAATTCTTACCCCAAAATTCCCCAATTTTTCCCCCCAAATTCCCCAATTTTCCCCAACTTTTACCCCAAAATTCCCCAATTTTACCAAAATTCCCAATTTTTACCCAAATTCCCCAATTTTTCCCCCCAAATTCCGAATTTTTACCCCAAATTCCCCAATTTTTACCGCAAATTCCCCAATTTTTCCCCCCAAATTCCCCAATTTTTGCCCCAAATTCCCAATTTTTCCCCCCAAATTCCCTTTTTTTCCCCCCACATTCCCGGGGATTCCCCTCCCCCCTCTCCAGTGACGTCACCGTGACGTCACCACCGACCTTCGGACTTAGCTCCGCCCCCCGGAAGTGATGGAGGCGCTGCGGTACCGGGGGGGGGAGGGGAAATTTGGGGCAAAAATTCCAAATTTTGGGGAAATTTCGGTGAATTCTGGGGGAATTTGGGGCGATTTCGGTCAAATTCGAGGAAATCTCGGTGAATTTTGGGGCGATTTCCGTGAAATTTGATCAATTTTGGGGGAATTTAGGGCGATTTCAGTCAAATTCGAGGAAATTTTGGAGAATTTTGGGGGAATTGGAGGCAATTTCAGTGAATTTTGGGTGAATTTGAGGCGATTTCGGTCAAATTCGGGAAAATTTTGGGGCAATTTGTGGCGATTTTGGTCAAATTGGAGGAAATTTCGGTGAATTTTGGGCAATTTCGGTCAAATTCGAGAAAATTTTGGGGGAATTTGGGGCGATTTCTGTGAAATTTGATGAATTTTGGGGGAATTTGGGGCGATTTCGGTCAAATTCGAGGAAATTTTGGCGAATTTTGGGGGAATTCGAGGCAATTTCAGTGAATTTTGGGTGAATTTGAGGCGATTTTGGTCAAATTCGAGGAAATTTTGGTGAATTTGGGGGGTTTCGGTCAAATTGGAGGAAATTTTGGGGGAATTTGAGGCAATTTGGGGCAATTTCGGTCAAAATCGAGGAAATTCCGGTGAATTTGAGGCGACTTTGGTCAAATTCGAGGAAATTTTGGTGAATTTGTGGCGATTTCGGTCAAATTTGATGAATTTTGGGGGAATTTGGGGCGATTTGGGTCAAATTCGAGGAAATTTCGGTGAATTTTGGGGCAATTTGGGGCGATTTCGGTCAAATTTGAGGAAATTTCGGTGAATTTTGGGCAATTTCGGTCAAATTCGAGAAAATTTTGGGGGAATTTGGGGCGATTTCTGTGAAATTTGATGAATTTTGAGGAATTTGGGGCGATTTCGGTCAAATTCGAGGAAATTCCATGAATTTTGGGGGAATTTGGGGCGATTTGGGTCAAATTCGAGGAAATTTCAGTGAATTTTGGGGCAATTTGGGGCGATTTGGTCAAATTTGATGAATTTTGTTGAATTTTGGGCAATTTCGGTCAAATTTCGGTGAATTTTGGGGGAATTTGGGGCGATTTTGGTCAAATTCGAGGAAATTTTGTTGAATTTTGGGCAATTTCGGTAAAATTTGATGAATTTTGGGGAAATTTGGAGCAATTTTGGTCAAATTTGAGGAAATTTCGGTGAATTTTGGGGGAATTTGGGGCGATTTGGGTCAAATTCGAGGAAATTTTGGGGGAATTTGGGGCAATTTGGGGCAATTTCGGTCAAAATCGAGGAAATTCCGGTGAATTTGAGGCGACTTTGGTCAAATTCGAGGAAATTTTGGTGAATTTGTGGCGATTTCGGTCAAATTTGATGAATTTTGGGTGAATTTGAGGCGATTTGGGGCAAATTCGAGGAAATTTTGGGGGAATTTGGGGCAATTTCGGTCAAATTCGAGGAAATTTCGGTGAATTTTGGGGCGATTTCGGTCAAATTTGATGAATTTTGGGTGAATTTGAGGTGATTTCGGTCAAATTCGAGGAAATTTCGGTGAATTTGGGGGGAATTTGGGTCAAATTTCGGTGAATTTCGTTGAATTTTGGGCGATTTCGGTCAAATTTGGGTGAATTTTGGGGGAATTTTGGGCGATTTCGGTCAAATTCGAGGAAATTTTGGGGAATTTGAGGCGATTTCGGTCAAATTTGATAAATTTTGGGGGCATTTGGGGCGATTTCGCCATTTCCGGACCCATTTTTTAAATTTTTTTTTTTCCCTTTTTCCCCCATTTTTTTCCCCTCCCCCCCCCCCAGCTCGGTGTCCCGGCTCCTTTGGGGCCCCTCCCCCACCCCCGGCCCCTCCCCCTCCCCCGGCCCCTCCCCCACCCCCCCCCGCCCCTTCTGGGTCAGCCCCGCGGGGGGGGAGGGGCGGCCCCGGGGGGTCCTGGCCGCCAGCCTGGGGGAGCTGCGCCAGCAGGTGAGGCCCAATTAGCGCTAATTAGCGCTAATTAACCCGCATCAGCCCTAATTAAACCTTAATTACCCGAAGGGATTCCAATTCATCCCGAACTGACCCTAATTAACCCTAATTAAACCTTAATTAACGCCAATTCGACCTTAATTAACCCTGATTAAACCGTAATTAACGCGAATTCGACCTTGATTAACCCTAATTAAACCTTAATTAACGCTGATTCGACCTTAATTAACCCTGATTAAACCTTTATTAAGCCTAATTAAACCTTAATTAACGCTAATTCGACCCTAATTAACCCTAATTAAACCTTAATTAACGCTAATTCGACCTTAATTAACCCTGATTAAACCTTAATTAACACGAATTAGACCTTAATGAATCCTAATTAAACTGTAATGAGCCCTGATTAAACCTTAATTAACGCTAATTCGACCTTAATTAAGCCTAATTAAACCTTTATTAACGCGAATTCGACCTCAATTAATCCCAATTAAACCTTAATGAGCTCTAATTAAGCTTTAATCCTCATTACCCCTGATTAAGCCCGAATTAATGGAAGTCAAGTCCTAATAAACGCTAATTAAACCCTAATTAGCCCCACATTTCTCCCCAAATCCCCGAAAGTCCCCAAATTTCTCCCAAATTTCTCCCCAAAACCCCCAAAATCCCCCAAATCCCCCCTAAATCCCCTAAAATTCCCCAAATCCCCCAAATTCCCCCAAAACCACCCCAAAATCCCCCAAATCTCCCCCAACACCCCCCAAAATCCCCCAATCCCCCGAAAATCCCCTAAAATCCCCCGAAATCCCCCAAATTCCCCCCAAATTCCCCCAAAATCCCCCCTAAATCCCCTAAAATTCCCCAAATCTCCCCCAAATCCTCCCAAATCCCCCCAAAATCCCTGAAATCCCCCCAAATTCCCCAAATCCAACCAAAATCCCCCAAATTCCCCCCAAATCTCCCCCAAATTCCCCCAAACACCCCCAAACCCCCCAAAATTCCCCCCAATCCTCCCCCCAAACCCCCCAAATCCCCCCAAAATCCCCCAAATCTCCCCCAAATCGCCCCCAAATCCCCCCAAATCCCCCAAATTCCCCCCAAATCCCCCAAATCCACCCCAAATCCCCCCAAATTCCCCCCTAAACCCCCCAAATCCCCCCAAAATCCCCCAAATTTTCCCCAAATCCCCCCTAAATCCCCCTAAATTTCCCCCAAATTCCCCCCAAATCCCCCCAAATCTCCCCAAATCCCCCCCAAATCCCCCAAATCCCCCCAAAATCCCCCCCAATCCCCCCAAATTTTCCCCAAATCCCCCCCAAATCCCCCAAACCCACCCCAAATCCCCGAAATTCCCCCAAAATCCCCCCAAATCTCCCCCAAATCCCCCAAATCTCCCCCAAATCCCCTCCAAACCCCCCAAATTTTCCCCAAATCCCCCCTAAATCCCCCTAAATCTCCCCCAAATCTCCCCCAAATTTCCCCCAAATCCCCCCCAAATTCCCCCCAAATCCCCCCAAATCCCCCCAAATCCCCCCCAAACCACCCTGAATCCCCCAAATCCCCCCAAATCCCCCCCAAATTCCCCCCCAAATCCCCCCCAATCCCCCCCAAATCCCCCCAAATCCCCCCAAATCCCCCCAATCCCCCCAAATTCCCCCCAAATCCCCCCAAATCCCCCCCAAATCCCCCAAATCCCCCCAAATCCCCCCAAATTCCCCCCAAATCCCCCCAAATTCCCCCGCCCCCCCAGGCGCGCTCGGCGCTGGCGCTGCCCCTCCCCCCCGCGCTGGCGCTGGCCGAGGACGGGACCCTCGTGGAGGACGAGGAATTTTTCGGGACCCTCCCCCCGCACGCGGCCCTGCAGGCCCTGGGGCCGGGGCAGCGCTGGGAGCCCCCCCGGGTGAGACCCCCGACCCAAAAAAACCCGAAATCGCCCCAAAAACCGACCCGAAAAACCCCGAAATCGCCCCAAAACCCAAAAACCCAAAAAACCCCGAAATCGCCCCAAAAATCGGCCCGAAAAAATCTCCAAAAACCCAAAACACCCCAAAATCAGCCCAAAACCGACCTAAAAACCCCAAAATCGACCCAAAACCGGCCCCCAAAACCCCAAAATCGCCCCAAAACCGACCCAAAAAACCCCAAAAACCCAAAAAACCCCAAAATCGCCCCAGAACCGGCCCAAAAAACCCCAAAAACCCAAACCACCCCAAAATCAGCCCAAATCCAGCCCAAAAAACTCCAAAATCCCCCCCAAACTGACCCAAAAAACCCCAAAATTAACCCAAAACCGACCCAAAAAACCCCCAAAACCCCAAAACCGACCCAAAACCCCCCCAAAATTCAGAATAAATCCCCAAAATTCAGACTAAATCCCCAAAATCCCAAATAACCTCCCCGAAAGTTTAAAATAAACCCCCCAAAATTCAAAATAAACCCCCAAAATTCAAATTAAATCCCCCAAAATTCAAAATAAACCCCCCAAAATTCAGATTAAACCCCCCCAGACCCCTCCCCCTGACCCCCCCGCTGTCCCCAGGCCCCCCCGCCCTGGGATCTGGGCCGGGGTCTCCCCGAGGAGCCCCCCGGGGGTCCCCCCGAGCTGGCCCGGCTGTCGCTGCTGCGGGACCGGGACCACCCAGGGGGGGCGCGGCTGCGGCTGCAGGGGCGGCTGCGGGGGCTGCGCTGGGAGCTGGGCGGGCTCGGGCCGCACTCGCTGCTCAGGTGAGCCCCAAACGGCCCCAAATCCGCCCCGAATCACCCCAAAATCGGCCCCAAATCAGCCCCAAATCAGCCCCAAATCCGCCCCAAATCAGCCCCAAATCAGCCCAAAATCAGCCCCAAATCAGCCCCAAATCAGCCCCAAATCGACCTCAAAATCTGCCCCAAATCAGCCCCAAATCCGCCCCAAATCAGCCCTAAATCCGCCCCAAATCAGCCCCAAATCAGCCCTAAATCCGCCCCAAATCAGCCCCAAATCAGCCCCAAATCAGCCCCAAATCCGCCCCAAATCAGCCCCAAAATCCGCCCCAAATCCGCCCCAAATCAGCCCCAAATCAGCCTAAAATCAGCCCAAAATTAGCCCAAAATCAGCCCAAAATTATCTCAAAATGAGCCCCAAAATCATCCCAAAATTATCCCAAAATCTGCTCCAAATTAGCCCAAAATTATCCCAAAATCATCACAAAATTATCTCAAAATTATCTCAAAATCAGCCCCAAAATCAGCCCCAAAATCAGCCCCAAATTATCCCCAAATTATCCCCAAATCAGCCCCAAATCAGCCCCAAATCCACCCCAAATCAGCCCCAAATCGACCTCAAAATCTGCCCCAAACAGCCCCAAATCAGCCCCAAATCCGCCCCAAATCAGCCCCAAATCCGCCCCAAATCAGCCCCAAATCAGCCCAAAATTATCCCAAAATCAGCCCCAAATTAGCCCAAAATTATCCCAAAATCAGCCCCAAATTAGCCCAAAATTATCCCAAAATCAGCCCCAAATTAGCCCAAAATTATCCCAAAATCAGCCCCAAATTATCCCAAAATTATCCCAAAATCAGCCCCAAATTAGCCCAAAATTATCCCAAAATCAGCCCCAAATTAGCCCAAAATTATCCCAAAATCAGCCCCAAATTAGCCCAAATTAGCCCCAAATTCTCTCTTGGGGGACTTTTTGTGTTTTATGTGGTTTTGGGGTGATTTTTGCAGTTTTGGGGTGATTTTTGCAGTTTTGGGTGTTTTTTACAGTTTTTGGGGTGAATTTTGCGTTTTTTGGGGTGATTTTTGCAGTTTTTTAGGTGTTTTTTGCCGTTTTGGAGTGTTTTTTCCAGTTTCTGGGGTGATTTTTGCAGTTTTTTGGGTGATTTCTGTGGGTTTTGGGGTGATTTTTGTGGTTTTTGGGGTGATTTTTGCAGTTCTGGGGTGATTTTTGCAGTTTTTGGGGTGATTTCTGTCTTTTTTGGGGTGATTTTTGTGGTTTTTGAGGTGATTTTTGCAGTTCTGGGGTGTTTTTTACAGTTTTTGGGGTGATTTCTGTGGGTTTTGGGGTGATTTTTGCAGTTTTGAGGTGATTTTTGCAGTTTTTTAGGTGATTTTTGCAGTTTTTTAGGTGATTTTTGCAGTTTTGGGGTGATTTCTCCGTTTTTGGGGTGATTTCTGTGGTTTTGAGGTGATTTTTGCAGCTTTGGGGTGGTTTTTTTGTTTTTTGAGGTGATTTTTGCTGTTTTTAGGTAATTTTTGCAGTTTCTGGGGTGATTTTTGCAGTTTTTGGGGTGATTTCTGTGGGTTTTGGGGTGATTTTTGCAGTTTTTAGGTGTTTTTTGCAGTTTTGGCGTGTTTTTTGCAGTTTTGGTGATTTTTGTGGTTTTAGGGGTGACTTGTGTGGTTTTGGGGTGATTTCTGTGGTTTTGGGGGTGATTTTTGCAGTTTTGGGGGTGTTTTTTGCAGTTTTGGGGTGATTTTTGCAGTCCTGGGGTGTTTTTTGCAGTTTTTGGGGTGATTTCTGTGGTTTTCGGGGTGATTTTTGCAGTTTTGGGGCAGATTTCTGCATTTTCTGGGTTGGTTTCTGCATTTTTGGGGTGATTTCTCTGTTTTTGGGGTGATTTCTGTGGGTTTTGGGGTGATTTTTGCAGTTTTGTGGTGATTTTTGCAGTTGTATACGTTTTTTTTTCAGTTTCTGGGGTGATTTTTACATTTTTTGGGGTGTTTTTTGCAGTTTTGGGGTGATTGCTGTGGTTTTTGGGGTGATTTTTGCAGTTTCGGGGGTGATTTTTGCAGTTTTTGGGGTGATCTTTACAGTTTTTGGGGTGATTTTTGCAGGTTTTTAGGTGTTTTTTGCAGTTTTGGGGTGATTTTTTGCAGTTTTTGGGGTGATTTCCGCGTTTTTTGGCTCCCTGACCCCGTTTCCCCCTCTCCCAGGGAGCTGCTGCGGCTCCTGGTGTCGCTGTCCCGGGCCCTGGGCCAGGCCCTGCTCGGGGTCTCGGCCGCGCTCCGGCCCCTCCTGGAGGGACCCCAGACCCACGGCGAGGGGCACTGACCCCGCCCCCTCAGCCTGGCCACGCCCACTGCGAGCAAACCCCACCCAATCCCACAAAACCCCACTTAAACCCCGCCCATCCCCCTCAAACCCCGCCCATCCAACCCAAACCCCGCCCATCCAACTCAAACCCCACCCACTCCCCTTTAACCACACCCATCCCCTCTTAAACCCCGCCCATCCAACCCAAACCCCACCCACTCCCCTTAAACCACACCCATCCCCTCTTAAACCCCGCCCATCCAACCCAAACCCCACCCACTCCCCTTAAACCACACCCATCCCCCTCAAACCCCGCCCACTCTGCCTGAAACAACCCCTAAACCACACCCCCCGATTTTAGGACACGCCCACTTTCACCACACCCACTAAACCCCACCCACACCAACCAGGCCACGCCCTTCCCCAAAAAAACCCCACCCACATTGAGACAACCCAAAGCCACGCCCCATTCCCTTAAGCCACGCCCACATCACCCCATTCTTTCCAAGCCACACCCATTCCATCTAAACCACACCCACTTCTTTAAGCCACACCCACATGCTAAACCTTTAACCCCTCCCCCTTCCTCTTAAGCCACGCCCCCACCCAAAGTGTCCACACCCCTTTTAAGCCCCGCTCATTTCCCCTTAGCCCCGCCCCTCCCGTTGAACCACCATTAATTAAGAAAAACAAATAATTAAAATAAAATTTAATTAGAATAATTTAGAGTGGGCGGGGCCAGGGGCGGTCTGTGATGGCGGAGGGGGTGTGGTCAGAGCGGCAGGCCACGCCCCCTGTGTAGCCCCTCCCACCGGGGGCGGTCCCTGAGGAAGAGCTCGAGGCCGAGGGTCCGGGCGGCGCCGCGGCCGAGGGGGTCCCGCAGCAGCTGGGGGAGGTGGGGGGCTGCAAATGGGGGGAAAAACCCCAAATTAGGGCAAGAGGAGACCGAAAACCCAAACGGGCCAAAAATCCACCCGGGATCAACCCAGGCAACCAAAAATCCCACAAAAAAATGGCCCAAAATCACCCCAAAATCACCCCAAAAATCCCCCTAAAAATGGCCCAAAATGACCCAAAATCATCCCAAAAATACCCTTAAAAACGGCCCAAAATCACCCCAAAAATCCCCTAAAAACGGCACAAAATGACCCAAAATCACCCCAAAAATCCCCCTAAAAATGGCCCAAAATGACCCCAAAAATCCCCCAAAAAATGGCACAAAATGACCCAAAATCATCCCAAAAATACCCTTAAAAACGGCCCAAAATCACCCCAAAAATCCCCTTAAAACGGCCCAAAATGACCCAAAATTACCCCAAAAATCCCCTAAAAAACGGCACAAAATGACCCAAAACCACCCCAAAAATCCCCTTAAAAACGGCCCAAAATGACCCAAAACCACCCCAAAAATCCCCTTAAAAACAGCACAAAATGACCCAAAATCACCCCAAAAATCCCACAAAAAACGGCCCAAAATCACCCCAAAAATCCCCTAAAAACGGCCCAAAATGACCCAAAATCACCCCAAAAATCCCCCTAAAAATGGCCCAAAATCACCCCAAAAATCCCCTAAAAATGGCACAAAATGACCCAAAATCACCCCAAAAATCCGCTTGGAAATTCACCAAAATGACCCAAAATCACCCCAAAAATCCCCTTAAAAATGGCCCAAAATCACCCCAAAAATCCCCTTAAAAATGGCACAAAATGACCCAAAATCACCCCAAAAATCCCCCTAAAAACGGCCCAAAATGACCCAAAATCACCCCAAAAATCCCCTTAAAAACGGCCCAAAATGACCCAAAATCACCCCAAAAATCCCCTAAAAACGGCCCAAAATGACCCAAAATCACCCCAAAAATCCCCCTAAAAATGGCACAAAATGACCCAAAATTACCCCAAAAAAATCCCAAAATTAGGAGAAAATAACCCAAAAATCTCCTTTAAAACCCACCCAAAAAAATCCCCAAAAAATCCCAAAATTAGGAGAAAATAACCCAAAAATCTCCTTTAAAACCCACCAAAAATAACCCAAAATTACCCCCCAAAAAATCCCAAAATTAGGAGAAAATAACCCAAAAATCTCCTTTAAAACCCACCCAAAAATCCCAAAAAAATCCCAAAATTAGGGAAAAATAACCCAAAAAAATCTCCTTTAAAACCCACCCAAAATGACCCAAAATTACCCCAAAAAATCCCAAAATTAGGGAAAAATAACCCAAAAATCTCCTTTGAAATTCACCAAAATGACCCAAAATTACCCCAAAAAAATCCCAAAATTAGGGAAAAATAACCCAAAAATCTCCTTTAAAACCCACCCCAAAAAAATCCCAAAAAATCCCAAAATTAGGGAAAAATAACCCAAAAATCTCCTTTAAAATCCCCAAAAAATCCCTTTAAAATCCCCAAAAATGCCCCAAATTCCACCCAAATTTGCCCAAAATCCCCCAAATTTGCCCCAGAATTCTTCGGTAGCCCCCAGACCCAATTCAGCGGCCATCAGGACCCTCTGGGGGAGGGGGCTGCAGGCCCAGGACCCCCCAAAAATCCCCAAAAATCCCCAAAAATTCCATTAAAAATCGCTAAAAATGCCCCAAATTCCACCCAAATTTGCCCAAAATCCCCCAATTTTGCCCCAGAATTCTTCGGTAGCCCCCAGACCCAATTCAGCGGCCATCAGGACCCTCTGGGGGAGGGGGCTGCAGGCCCAGGCCGTGTCCAGCACTCGGCTCCCGCTGCGATCCTTGGCCAGCCCTGCCCAGTGCCCCTGAAAGAAATTCATTAAAATTCATTAAGTTCATTAAAATTCATGAGAGCTCATTAAAATTCATCACCATTATTTAAATGAGCAGAGAGCCACCCAAAAGATTCCGAAAATCAGAATTTTTCCGTGAAAAATTGACGTTTTTTGTGCTGAAAAATCCCATTTTTTACACCTAAAAATCCCATTTTTTCCCCTAAAAATATCCCATTTTTTTCCTTAAAAAAATCCCATTTTTTCCCCTAAAAAATCCCATTTTTTTCCCTAAAAAAATCCCACTTTTACCCTAAAAAAATCCCATTTTTTCCCTAAAAAATCCCACTTTTACCCTAAAAAAATCCCACTTTTTTCCCTAAAAATCCCATTTTTCCCCTAAAAATCCCATTTTTTCCCCCCTTAAAAATCCCATTTTTTCCCTAAAAAATCCCATTTTTTCCCCTAAAAATCCCATTTTTTCCCCTAAAAATCCCATTTTTTCCCCTAAAAATGCCATTTTTTCCCTAAAAAACCCCATTTTTCCCTAAAAAAATCCCATTTTTCCCCCTAAAAATCCCATTTTTCCCTAAAAAACCCCATTTTTCCCTAAAAAAATCCCATTTTTCCCCCTAAAAATCCCATTTTTCCCTAAAAAATCCCATTTTTCCCTAAAAAAATCCCATTTTTCCCCTAAAAAAATCCCATTTTTCCCCTAAAAATATCCCATTTTTTCCCCTAAAAAATCCCATTTTTCCCTAAAAAATCCCATTTTTTCCCTAAAAAAATCCCATTTTTCCCTAAAAATCCCATTTTTTTCCCTAAAAAATCCCATTTTTCCCCTAAAAAATCCCATTTTTTTCCCTAAAATTTCTCTCTTTTTTCCCTAAAAAATCCGATTTTTTTTGCCTAAAAAATCCCATTTTTTCCCCGAAAAATCTTTTTTTTCCCCCCTAAAAAATCCAATTTTTTCCTTAAAAATCCCATTTTTTTCCCCTAAAAAATGCCATTTTTTCCCCGAAAAATTCCGGTTTTTTCCCCCAACCTGGGGGATGTTTCCCCCAAACCGTGTCCGGTTTTTGGGGTACCTGGAGGCGTTTCAGGAGCCGTTTCTTGGCGGGTTTGGGGACGCTGCTGGAGGCCAGGACGGCGTCCCACAGGCGGCTCCCGGGGCCGCTCCGGGCCAGCGCCGGCAGCGCCGGGCGGGGCAGCGCCCGCAGCGCCCGCACGATGGGGGAGGGGTCCCGGAAGTGCAGCAGGGACTGCAGAGCGCGGGAACCGCACGGGGACAGGGGGAGGGGCTGCGGAGGGAGGGCGGGAAAACGGGAATGGCGGGGAATCAATGGGGATGGCGGGAATGAATGAATGGGGATGGCGGGAATGAATGAATGGGGATGGCGGGAATGAATGGGGAATGGCGGGAATGAATGAATGGGGGATGGTGGGAATGAATGAATGGGGAATGGCGGGAATGAATGGGGAATGGAGGGGAATGAATGAATGGGGAATGGCAGGAATGAATGGGGAATGAATGAATGGGGGATGGCGGGAAAGGGGGAATGGGGAATGGCGGGGAATGGATGGGGGAATGGCAGGAATGAATGGGGGATGGAGGGAATGAATGGGGAATGGTGGGAATGAATGAATGGGGAATGGCGGGAAAGGGGGAATGGCGGGAATGAATGAATGGGGAATGGCGGGAAAAGAGGGAATGGCGGGAAAGGGGGAATGGAGGGGAATGAATGAATGGGGAATGGCGGGAATGAATGAATGGGGAATGGCGGGGAATGAATGGGGAATGGCGGGAATGAATGGGGAATGAATGAATGGGGATGGCGGGAATGAATAAATGGGGAATGGCGGGAATGAATGGAGAATGGCGGGAATGAATGGGGAATGGCGGGAATGAATGAATGGGGATGGCGGGAATGAATGAATGGGGAATGGCGGGAATGAATGAGGAATGGCGGGGAAAGGGGGAATGGCGGGGAATGAATGGGGAATGGCGGGAATGAATGGGGGATGGTGGGGAATGAATGGGGAATGGTGGGGAATGAATGGGGAATGGCGGGAATGAATGAATGGGGATGGCGGGAATGAATGAATGGGGAATGGAGGGGAATGAATGAATGGGGAATGGCAGGAATGAATGGGGAATGAATGAATGGGGGATGGCGGGAAAGGGGGAATGGGGAATGGCGGGGAATGGATGGGGGAATGGCAGGAATGAATGGGGGATGGAGGGAATGAATGGGGAATGGTGGGAATGAATGAATGGGGAATGGCGGGAAAGGGGGAATGGCGGGAATGAATGAATGGGGAATGGCGGGAAAAGAGGGAATGGCGGGAAAGGGGGAATGGAGGGGAATGAATGAATGGGGAATGGAGGGAATGAATGAATGGGGAATGGCGGGGAATGAATGGGGAATGGAGGGGAATGAATGAATGGGGAATGGCGGGAAAGGGGAAATGGAGGGGAATGAATGAATGGGGAATGGAGGGGAATGAATGAATGGGGAATGGCGGGAAAGGGGAAATGGAGGGGAATGAATGAATGGGGGATGGTGGGGAATGAATGAATGGGGAATGGCGGGAAAGGGGAAATGGAGGGGAATGAATGAATGGGGGATGGTGGGGAATGAATGAATGGGGAATGGCGGGAATGAATGAATGGAGAATGGCGGGAATGAATGGGGAATGGCGGGAAATGGGGAATGGCGGGAATGAATGGGGAATGGCGGGGAATGAATGAATGGGGAATGGCGGGAATGAATGGGGAATGAATGAATGGGGGATGGCGGGAAAGGGGGAATGGAGGGGAATGAATGAATGGGGAATGGCGGGAATGAATGAATGAGGATGGCGGGAATGAATGGGGAATGGCGGGGAATGGCGGGAAAGGGCGAATGGAGGGAATGAATGGGGAATGGCGGGAATGAATGAATGGGGAATGGCGGGAATGAATGGGGAATGGCGGGGAATGAATGAATGGGGAATGGCGGGAATGAATGAATGGGGAATGAATGGGGGATGGTGGGAATGAATGAATTGGGAATGGAGAGAATGAATGAATGGGGAATGGCGGGAATGAATGGGGAATGGCGGGAAATGAATGAATGGGGAATGGCGGGAATGAATGGGGAATGGCGGGAATGAATGGGGATGGCGGGAAATGAATGAATGGGGAATGGCGGGAATGAATGAGGAATGGAGGGGAATGAATGAATGGGGAATGGCGGGGAATGAATGAATGGGGAATGGCGGGAATGAATGAATGGGGATGGCGGGAATGAATGGGGAATGGCGGGGAATGAATGAATGGGGAATGAATGGGGGATGGTGGGAATGAATGAATTGGGAATGGAGAGAATGAATGAATGGGGAATGGCGGGAAAGGGGGAAAAATGTGGGAAAATGGGGAGAAAATGGGGAAAAATTGGGGAGAAAGGAGGAGAAAATGGGGAAAAAAAATAGGGAAAAAATTATGGGGAAATGGGGGGAAAGTGGAAAAATTGGGGAGAAAATGGGGATTTTGGGGAAATTGGGAAATGGGAAGAAATGGGGGGGAAAACGGTGGGAAATGGGAAAATTGGGAAAATGGGAATTTGGGGGCAATTGGGTAAAAAGAGGGGAGGAGAAGGAGATAAATGGGGAAATGAATGAGGGAAAGAGAGGAAAATGTGAATTTTGAGGAAAAAAGGGGGTGAAATGGGGAAAAGAAAATGAAAAAAATCAAAGTGAAAAAATGCAAAAATAGCGGGAAAACCCTGCCCCTCTTAAGCCCCGCCCCCTTTAAGCCCCACCCCATTAAGCTCCACCACACTCCCTTAAACCCCACCCCTTCCCCAGCCACCAGCCAATGAAGCTCCACCCCTCTTACCTCAGGCTCCGCCCCCTTGTTGCTGTCCCCGCCCTCCAGGGGGCGGAGCTGGGCCAGGGCGGTGACGCACTGGGGGTGGTGGGGCGGGGCCCAGCAGCGCAGGGCCTGATGGGAAAGGGGCGGGGCTTAGAGAGGGAGGGGCTTAAGGGAAGGGGAGGGGCTTAAGAGAAGGGGAGGGGCTTAAGGGAAGGGGAGGGACACAGCAGTGCAAGGACTGGTGGGAAAGGGGCAGGGCTAAGAGAAGGTGGAGCTTAAAAGGGGTGGAGCTTAGAGAGGGTGGGGCTGAAGGGGGCGGGGCTTAGAAATGGGCATGGCGGAATGGGGGAGTGGCTTAAAGGAAGAGGTGTGGCTTAATCAGGATATTCAAAGTGGGTGGGGCCTAAAGTCAAGGTTATGGGGAGGGGGTGTGGCTTATCTGGCAAACAGATGTGGGCGGGGCTTAGAATGGGGTTTGGTTTAAAAGGGGGCGTGGCTAGATCAGAATGGGCGTGACTACTTAATGAATAGGGTGTGGCTGAAAAGGGGGCGGGGTTTCCTTTAAGAGGTGTGGCCTAACACAAAGGGGATGTGGTTTAACTGGAAAGTGGGTGTGGCCTGGCAGCGAAAGGGGCGTGTCCCACCTGGAAGAGCCACCTGAGCGCCTCCCCCTGGAGCCGGGGGTGTCTCTGGGCCGCCCCCAGCAGGGCCAGGACCACCCCGGGGTGGCCCCGGGCCAGCGGCTCCTCCAGGGCGGGGCCCAGCTCCGACAGCACCTCCGACACCTGTCAGGGGAGGGACACGCCCACCTGGCGTTAGCCACGCCCCTCAAATTCCAATCAGCCAATCAGTGAGTCGTTCCCGGGCAAGTAATTAATTTAAGCTCCACCCCCGTGGGTTTGTGCTTCTTGAAGCTCCTCCCACCCCCCTTCTGGCCAATAGAAACCTCTCCCTAAGCCACACCCCCATAAGCTCCTCCTCTTTTTAAACCCCACCCCTTCAAGCCCCTCCCACCAAACATTTAATCCCTCTAAGCTCCTCCCACCATTCCCTGAACCAATAAGATGAGTCCTTTAAGCCCCACCCATTTCTTGCATACAATTAAGCCCCACCCACCTCTAATTAACATTTTAGGCTCCACCTCCTCCAAGCACACTAAGCCCCGCCTACAACCCTCCCAACCAACGAGATCCTCTCTTTAGGCCCCACCCCTTTACTCCCCACTTCCTCTGGACTCCTCCCCTTTAAGCTCCACCCATTTTAGGCTCCTCCCTTTAAAGCTCCACCCACTTAGACCCCTCCTCCTTAAGCCCCTCCCCTTTAGGCCTCAAATAATTCCCCATGCAGGCCCCGCCCCCTTTAAACCCCGCCCCAAACCCCTCACCCTGACAAGCCCCACCTACCACATCTTCGGGGGCGTGGTCAAGGAGCCGCTGCAGGCCGTGATTGGCCACTCGGTGCGAGGCCACGCCCCTCAGGTGACCCAGCAGGTGACCCCGGAAGAGCTCCCGGAGCCCCGGGGGGTCCAGGACTGTCATGGCCGCCTCCAGGAGGCGGGACCGGTCGGGGTCCTGCAGTGACGTCAGCAGAGGGCTGGGCCAATCGGAGAAAGAGGAACAGAGAGGGCAGCCAATCAGAGAAAAGGGGTTGAGGGAAGTGGCCAATCAGGAGAAAGGGGTCTGGAAAAAGGGCCAATCAGAGCACAGGAGGTACAGGGCACAGCCAATCAGGGAAAGGGGGTTGGGAGGGGCAGCCAATCGGAGACCAAGGATCAGGGACAGCGACCAATCAGAGAAAAGGGATTGATACCAGCAGCCAATCAGAGAAAAGGGATCCAGAAGAGAAGCCAATGGGGAAAGAGGATTGAAAGCAAGAGCCAATCAGAGGACAGAACACACAGGGAACAGCCAATGAGGAAAAGGGAATCCAGCGCAGCGACCAATCAGAGAAAGAAGGTCAAGGACAGTGACCAATAAGAGAGAAAGGACTGGCAGAACTGGCCAATCAGAGAAAAGGGATTGGGAGCGCCGGCCAATCAAAGCACAGCACCCACAGGAAACAGCCAATCAGAGAAAGCGGATCCAGAGCAGCAGCCAATCAGGAAATGGTAACTGTGGCACCACCCAAATTTGGAAAGAGAGCAGCCAATCAGAGAAAGGGGCATGGCCAACAAAGGGAGGAGCTACCAATCAGGAAATGGAGGCGGGGCGCCCGCAGCCAATCAGAAAAGAGCACCAGCATCCCCCAGCCAATCAGGACGGAGGAGAACAGGCGGGAGCCAATCAGCACTCACCTCTGCTGGTGGGCGGGGCTGTCCTGGCTGAGGCAGCCAATCAGGGCGCGGCAGAAGCGGGCGCAGGAAGGCGATTGGCTGCGGTGCAGGGCCCAGAGCGCCCCCTGCAGGCAGAGGCTGGCGCAGGCCGGGCTCAGCAGGGCTGCGGAAATTGGGGACAATTTGGGACATTTGGGGGAAATTTGGGACATTTTGGGGAAAATTTGGGGAAATTTGGGACAAATTGGGGAAAATTTGGGACATTTTGGGGAAATTCGGGCAAATTTGGGAATTTTGGGGGAAATCTGAGAATTTTGGGGGAAATTTGGGACATTTTGGGAAAAATTTGGGACATTTTGGGGATTTTGAGGGAAATTTGGGGGAAATCGGGGAAAATTTGGGAATTTTGGGGAAATTCGGGGGAAATTGGGGAAAATTTGAGACATTTTGGGGAAATTTGGGAATTTTGGGGGAAATTTGGGACATTTTGGGGGAAATTTGGGACATTTTGGGGGAAATTCGGAGGAAATTGGGGAAAAATTGGGACATTTTGGGGGAAATTTGGGACATTTTGGGGAAAATATGGGAATTTAGGGGGGAAATTTGGGAATTTTGGGGGAAATTTGGGATATTTTTGGGAAATTTGGGGGAAATTGGGGAAAATTTGGGACATTTTGGGGAAATTTGGGACATTTTGGGAAAATTTGGGATATTTTAGGGGAAATTTGGGGCAAATTGGGGAAAATTTGGGAATTTTAGGGAAAATTTGGGAAAAATTCGTGGGAAATTGGGGGAAAATTGGGAATTTTAAGGGAAATTTGGGAAATTTTGGGAGAAATTGGGAACATTTAAAGGAAATTCGGGGGAAATTGGGAAAAATTTGGGACATTTTGGGGAAAATTTGGGACTTTTAGGGGAAATTTGGGGGAAATTTGGGGGATTTTGGGGAAATTCGGGGGATTTTGGGTCATTTGCGGGAAATTCGGAGGAAATTGGGGAAATTTTGGGAATTTTGGGGAAACTTTGGGAATTTTGGGAAAATTCGGAGGAAATTGGGGAAAAATTGGGGAAAATTTGGGACATTTTGGGGAAATTCCGGAAAATTTGGGAAATTTTGGGGGAAATTTGGGACATTTTGGGGAAAATCTGGGACATTTTGGGGAAATTAGGGACATTTTGGGGGACTTTAGGAATATTTGGGGAAAATTTGGGGAATTTTGGGGAAAATTTGGGACATTTTGAGGAAATTTGGGGGAAATTGGGGAAAACTTGGGACATTTAGGGGAAATTTGGGAATTTGGGGAAAAATGGGGAAAATTTGGGACATTTTGGGGAAAATTTGGGACATTTTGGGGGAAATTAGGGACATTTTGGGGAAAATTTGGGGAAATTTGGGAAATTTGGGGAAAATTTGGGAATTTTGGGGAAATTTGGGATATTTAGGGGAAATTTGGGACATTTTGGGGGAAATATGGGACATTTTGGTGAAAACTTGGGAATTTTGGGGAAAATCTGGGATCTTTTGGGGAAAATTTGGGAATTTTGGGGGAAATTTGGGACATTTTGGGGATTTTGAGGGAAATTCGGGGGAAATCGGGGAAAATTTGGGAATTTTGGGGAAATTCGGGGGAAATTGGGGAAAATTTGGGACATTTTGGGGAAATTTGGGACATTTTGGGGGAAATTTGGGACATTTTGGGCAAAATTTGGGACATTTTGGGGAAATTTGGGACATTTTTGGGATAATTTGGAACATTTTGGGGAAAATTTGGGAATTTTGGGGGAAATTTGGGGAATTTTAGAAGGGATTTAGGGGGAAATTTGGGGATTTTGGGGAATTTGATTAATTTTAGAGGAATTTGGGAAATTTTAGGGGGAATTTGGGGATTTTTGGGAGATTTTGGGGAAATTCGCAAATTTTGAGAAAAACTTTTGGGGATTTTAGGGAAAATTTGGGGATTTTGGGGAAAAGTTGGGGGAAATTTGGAGATTTTTTGGGGAAATTTGTGAAGTTTTAAAAAATTTGAGGATTTGGGAAAATTTTGGAGAAAATTTGGGGATTTTGGGGGGAAATTGGAGAATTTTGGTGAATTTTAGGGGAATTTGGGAGATTTTAAATGGATTTTAGGGGAAATTTGGGGATTTTGGGGAAATTTGGGAATTTTAAGAGAAACCTGGGGGGATTTTAGGGAAAAATCGGGGATTTTGGGGAATTTTGGGAGGAAAATTGGGGATTTTGGGAGATTGTGGTGGGAATTTGGGGATTTTGGGGGGAATTTGGAGATTTTGGCAGAATTTCGAAGATTTTACGGGGAAATTTGGGAAAAATTTGTGAGGTTTTAGGGGAATTTTGGGCAATTTTTGGGTAAATTTGGGACTTTTAGGGGGAAATTTGGGATTTTAAGGAAACATTTAAGAAATTTGAGGCATTTTTAAAAATTCTAAGGTGATTTTGGAATATTTCCTGGGTGATTTTGAGGTGATTTTGGGGGTTTTGGGGTCAATCTTGTGGTTTTCAGGTCGATTTTGGGGGTTTTGAGGTCGATTTTTGGGGTGATTTTTGGGGTTTTTGGGCTCACCTGGAATTTGCTGCTCCAGCCCCTGCGCCAGCTCCTCCAGCAGGGGGCGGAACGAGGCCGGAAGCTCCGCCCCCTCTGGCAGTGACCACGCCCCCTTTGCCTTTAGCTCCTCCTTCTTTGTCTTTGGCTCCGCCCCCTTGGGGGGAGGGACTGGAGGGGATGGGGCAGAAATTGGGGGAGAATCCCCAAAAATCCCCCCAAAACCTCCAAATTCCTCACAAATCCCCCAAAATCCTCCCCAAATTCCCCCAAAATTCCCAAATTTCTCCCTCAAACCCTTCCTATTTACCCCAACTCCCCCCAAAATCCCTGAAAATTCCCAAATTTCTTCTCCAAACCACCCCAAATCCACTGAAATCTCCCACAAAATTCCCAAATTCCTGCTCACCTGGCTCCCTGCTGCTGCTGAGCACCCCCAAACCCCCCCTAAACACCCCCAAATCCCCCCAAACCCCCCAAAATCCCCCCAAACCCCCCAAATCCCCCCTAAACACCCCCAAACCCCCCCCTAAACACCCCAAAATCCCCCCAAACCCCCCCATCCCCCCCTAAACACCCCCAAACACCCCCAATCCCCCCAAAATCCCCCCAAACCCTCCCAAACACCCCCAAAATCCCCAAATTCCTGCTCACCTGGCTCCCTGCCACCCCTGAGCCCCCCAAAACCCCCTAAACACCCCCAAATCCCCCCAAAATCCCCCCAAACCCCCCCCAAAATCCCCCCAACCCCCCAAAATCCCCCCAAACCCCCCCAAACCCCCCTAAACACCCCAAAATCACCCCAAATCCCCCTAAACACCCCCAAACCCCCCCAAACCCCCCCAAACCCCCCCCAAACCCCCTCTCACCTGGCTCCCTGCCACCCCTGAGCCCCCCCAAACACCCCAAAATCCCCCCCAAACCCCCCAAACCCCCTCTCACCTGGCTCCCTGCCACCGCTGAGCGCCCCCAGCAGGGCCCTGAGCACGAAGCTGCCGTTGGGGTCGCGGGCCAAGCCCCCCAGATCCTCCCCCAGGACCCCCGCCAGCTCCCCCAGGGCCTCCTGCAGCCCCTCCCCCAGGGCCTGCCCCTCCCCCAGCGCCGCCAGGACCCTCCCCAGGGCGGCCTCGAGCACTCGGGACCCCCGGGGGTGGCGGGGGACCCCCCCCCAGGTGGCGGAGCAGGGGGGGAAGGGTCTCGGGGGGGGCGTGGGGCAGCAGCAGCAGGAGCAGGCGGGAGGAGCCGGGGTGCAGGGCGGCGGCCGGGAGGCAGCGGGAAAGCTCGGCCAGCACGTTGGGGGTGAACAGGGCTGGGAGAGACGGGGAGAGGAGGGGGAAATTGGGGGTGAGACACAAAATTGGGGGGTTGGGAGGGGAAAAATGGGGGTTGGGGGGTGGAAAAATGGGGGTTGGGGTGGAAAAATGGGGGTTGGGGGTGAACAGGGCTGGGAGAAACGGGGAGAGGAGGGGGAAATTGGGGGGTGAGACACAAAATTGGGGGGTTAAAACAGAAAAAATGGGGGTTAGGGGTGAACAGGGCTGGGAGAAACGGGGAGAGGAGGGGGAAATTGGGGGTGAGACACAAAATTGGGGGGTTAAAACAGAAAAAATGGGGGTTGGGGGGGAAAAATGGGGGTTAAAACAGAAAAAATGGGGGTTGGGGGTGGAAAAATGGGGGTTGGGGGTGAACAGGGCTGGGAGAAATGGGGAGAGGAGGGGGAAATTGGGGGGTTAGACACAAAATTGGGGGGGTGGGAGGGGAAAAATAGGGGTTAGACACAAAATGGGGGGGTTGGGAGGGGAAAAATGGGGGTTGGGGGTGGAAAAATGGGGGTTAAAACAGAAAAAATGGGGGTTGGGGTTGAAAAATGAGGGTTAGGAATGGAAAAATGGGGGTTAAACACAAAATGTGGGGGTTAGGGGTGGAAAAATGGGGATTAAAACAGAAAAAATGAGGGTTGGGAGCAAAAAAATGGGGATTAAAACAGAAAAAATGGGGATTAGGAGTGGAAAAAATGGGGGTTGGGGTGAAAAAATGGGGGTTAAACACAAAATATGGGGGTTAGGAGTGGAAAAATGGGGGTTAAACCCAAAAAATAGGGGTTAAGAGCAGAAAAATTGGGATTAAAACAGAAAAAATGGGGGTTAGCAGTGAAAAAATGAGGGTTGAACCCCAAAAAATGGGAGTTAAACCATAAAAAATGGGGGCTAGGAGCAAAAAAATGGGGCTATGGAGTGAAAAAAAAAATCTCTTCATAATTGCCACAAACTCCCTCAGGGAACCCCCAACCCCTTCAAAAAAACCCCAAAATCCCCTAATAAATCCCTCAATTCCCTCATAAATACCCCAAATTCCCTCATAAAATCCCAAAATTCCCTCATAAACCCCCCAAATTCGCTCAGGGACCCCTCCAATCCCCTCATGACCCCCCAATCCCATAACAAACCCCCCAATTCCCTCATAAACCCCAAAATCCCCTTTAAAATACCCCCAATCCCTTAATAAATCCCCCAAAACCCCCTCATAAACCCCGAAATCCCCTCATAATCCCCCCAAACCCCTCAGGGACTCCCCCCAGTCCCCTCAGGAACCCCCAAAATTCTCTCAGGGACTCCAAAATCTCCTCACGATTCCCCCCCAAACCCCTCATAAACCCCCCAAAACCCCTCATAAACCCCAATATCGCCTCATAAATCCCCCAACTCCCCTCAGGGAACCCCCAAATCCCCTCACGGAACCCCAAAATCCCCTCAGGGACCCTAAAATCCCCTCATAAACCCCAAAATCTCCTCATAAGCTCCCCAAAATCTCCTCATAAGCTCCCCCGAATCCCCTCATAAACCCCCAAAACCCCCTGATAAACCCCCCCAAACCTCCCCTCACCGAGCTCCTCCTGGCTCAGCCCCTCTTCCAGCGTCTCCAGGGCCCTCCGGAAATACTCGGCAGTGTCGGAATCGAGGCGAGGTAGCGATTGTCGCCACTGTCGCGACATGTCCGGCGCCGGGGGGGGCTCAGCGTGCACCGCCATGTTGGGCTGGGGGAGGAAAAGGCGGGAACGGCGCCAAATCTCGGGAAACCTCGCGAGTTTTCGTTAGCCCCGACCTCATATCTGTCAATCAAATATTGCTCCGCCCCCACTGAGGCGTGACCACGCCCATTAAGCTGGCAGCCGTTTGCTTCATGTGCTGTCAATCATTCGTTGTACCGTGCCGTTAGCATAATTTATTCTGTCAATCATTCATCGCCCCGCCCCCTTTTAGGCAGCAATCCTCCCCTTGGATGTCAATCAATTAGTCAATCAATCACTTAATCAATCGGCTATTTCCCTGTTAATCACCCGTTGCCACGCCCCTTTCTTAATCAATCAATCCAAATATTAATCGATTAGTCTTTGCCTAACCAATCACTCTTTTCCACATGCCCTTTTAATCAATCAATCAATCAACCCATCACCCACAGTCCTGTCAATCCCCCATGGGTATATTTCCTGTCAATCACAGGTTGCCATGGCCCCTTCTAATCAATCACTTATCGATCAATCACTGCCTGTCAATCACCCTTTCCCCTCGCGCACCACATGTCAATCACAAATCGCTCCGCCCCTTCCCCTCACACCCACCCGCCAATCACCCGCAAACCCCGCCCCTCTCCCATCACCCCTCGCGCGTTGCGTCCCTCCCCCTCTCCCTTCCCCCGCTCTCTCTGTGCCCCCTCCCCGCCGTTCCCTCCTCCCCGCTCTCCCTTTCCGCCCGTTCCGCCCCTCACCGTTCCCCTCTCCCCCCTCGCCCCGCTCTATTTTTTTTCCCCGTTTTCCTCCGTTTTTCCCCCATTTCTCCCCCACCATGTCCGAGTCCCTGGGCTGGTGCGTGGAGGCCGTGCGGGCCGCGGCCGAGCCGTCGCTGTCGCGGGCGCTGCTGGCGCTGCGCGCCCGGCACACGCGGCGGGCCGGGGGCCCCGCGCGGTTCCGGGAGCGAGGGGGGCTCGGGCCGCTGCTAGAGCTGGTGGGGCCCGAGAGGCCCCGGAGGGTGCTGGAGCTGGCACTAAGCGTGCTCGGGAACTGCTGCACCGAGCCCGGCTGCCGGCGGCAGGCCAGGAGCCTCGGAGGGGTGCCGCGGCTGGGTGAGTGAGGGGGGATAGGGGCTGCGAAAGAGGGGAAAGTGTCGGGTGTGAGGGGAAAAGTACCGGGAGTGAGGGGAAAAGTGTCGGGTGTGTGGGGAAAGGTACCGGGATTGAGGGGAAAAGTGTGAGGCGTGAGGGGAAAAGTACCGAGAATGTGGAGAAAAGTGCAGGGACTGGGGGGGGGGAAAGTGTCCGGTGTGAGGGAAAAGTGTCGAGTGTGAGGGAAAAAGTACCGGGAATGTGGAGAAAAGTACCGGGAATATGGGGAAAAGTGCAGGGACTGAGGGGGAAAGTGTACGGTGTGAGGAAAGAGGTCGTGTGAGGGGAAATGTGTGAGGGGAAAAATACCGGGAATGAGGGGAAAAGTACCGGGAATGAGGGGAAAATGTGGGGAAAAGTGCCGGGTGTGAGGGGAAAAGTGCCGGGAATGTGGGGAAAAGTGCAAGGACTGGGTGGGAAAGTGTACGGTGTGAGGAAAAAGGTCGTGTGAGGGGAAATGTGTGAGGGGAAAAATACCGGGAATGAGGGGAAAAGTACCGGGAATGAGGGGAAAATGTGGGGAAAAGTGCCGGGTGTGAGGGGAGGGGAAAAGTGCCGGGAATGTGGGGAAAAGTGTCGGAAATGTGAAGAAAAGTGTTGGAAATGTTGAGAAATGTGTTGGGTGTGAGGGGAAAAGCGCCGGAGTGGGAGGAGAGGGGTCGGGTCTGAGGGAAAAAATGATGGGTGTGAGGGAAAAAGTGCCGGGAATGTGGAGAAAAGGGTCGGAAATGTGAAGAAAAATGTTGGGTGTGAGGGGAAAAGTGTCGGAAATGAGGGAAAAAGTGTCAGAAATGAGGGGAAAAGTATGGGAATGTGGGGGAAAGTGTCCGGTGGGAGGGGAAATGGGCCGGGGTGGGAGGAGAGGGGTCAGGTCTGAGGGAAAAAGTGTCGGGTGTGAGGGAAACAGTGCCGGGAATGTGGAGGAAAGTGTCAGAAATGTGAAGAAAAATGTTGGGTGTGAGGGGAAAAGTGTCGGAAATGAGGGAAAAAGTGTCAGAAATGAGGGAAAAAATGTCGGAAATGTGGGGAAAAGTGTCAGGTCTGAGGGGAAATGGGCCGGGGTGGGAGGAGAGGGGTCAGGGCTGAGGGAAAAAATGTTGGGTCTGAGGGGAAAAGTGCCGGGAATGTGGAGAAAAGTGTCGGAAATGTGAAGAAAAATGTTGGGTGTGAGGGGAAAAGTGTCGGAAATGAGGGAAAAGTGTCAGAAATGAGGGGAAAAGTGTGGGAATGTGGGGAAAAGTGTCAGTTGGGAGGGGAAATGGGCCGGGGTGGGAGGAGAGGGGTCGGGTCTGAGGGAAAAATGTTGGGTGTGAGGGGGAAAGTGCCGGGAATGTGGAGAAAAGTGTCGGAAATGTGAAGAAAAATGTTGGGTGTGAGGGGAAAAGTGTCGGAAATGAGGGAAAAGTGTCAGAAATGAAGAGAAAAGTGAGGAAATGTGGGGGGAAAGTGCCGGGAGTGAGGGGAAATGGGCCGGGTGGGAGGAGAAGGGTCGGGTCTGAGGGAAAAAATGTCGGGTGTGAGGGAAAAAGTGCCGGGAATGTGGAGAAAAGTGTGGGAAATGTGAAGAAAAATGTTGGGTGTGAGGGGAAAAGTGTCAGAAATGAGGGAAAAAGTGTCAGAAATTAGGGGAAAAGTGAGGAAATGTGGGGGGAAAGTGCCGGGAGTGAGGGGAAATGGGCCGGAGTGGGAGGAGAGGGGTCAGGTGTGAGAGAAAAAATGTTGGGTCTGAGGGAAAAAGTGGCGAGAATATGGAGAAAAGTGTCAGAAATGTGAAGAAAAATGTTGGGTGTGAGGAGAAAAGTGTCGGAAATGAGGGAAAAAGTGTCAGAAATGAGGGAAAAAATGTCGGAAATGAGGGGAAAAGTGTCAGTTGTGAGGGGAAATGGGCCGGAGTGGGAGGAGAGGGGTCGGGTCTGAGGGAAAAAATGTTGGGTCTGAGGGGAAAAGTGCCGGGAATGTGGAGAAAAGTGTCGGAAATGTGAAGAAAAATATTGTATGTGAGGGGAAAAGTGTCGGAAATGAGGGAAAAGTGTCAGAAATGAGGGGAAAAATGTCGGAAATGTGGGGAAAAGTGTCAGTTGGGAGGGGAAATGGGCCGGGGTGGGAGGAGAGGGGTCGGGTCTGAGGGAAAAAATGTTGGGTCTGAGGGGAAAAGTGCCGGGAATGTGGAGAAAAGTGTCGGAAATGTGAAGAAAAATGTTGGGTGTGAGGGGAAAAGTGTCGGAAATGAGGGAAAAGTGTCAGAAATGAGGAGAAAAGTGAGGAAATGTGGGGGGGAAAGTGCCGGGAGTGAGGGGAAATGGGCCGGGTGGGAGGAGACGGGTCGGGTGTGAGGGAAAAAGTGCCGGGAATGTGGAGAAAAGTGTCAGAAATGTGAAGAAAAATGTTGTGTATGAGGGGAAAAATGTCGGAAATGAGGGAAAAAGTGTTTGAAATTAGGGAAGAATGTCGGGAATGAGGGGAAAAGTGTGGGAATGTGGAGGATAAGTGCCGGAAGTGAGGGGAAGCGTGTCCGGTGTGAGGGGAAAAGTGTCGGGAATGAGGAAAAAAATGTCGGAAATGAGGAAAAAAGTGCCGGGAATGAGGAAAAAAGTGTCGGGACTGAGGAGAAAAGTGCCGGGAGTGAGGAGAAGTGTCGTGCCTGTGGCAGTGTCGCTGCTGGCGCTGCCCGCCGCCCCCGAGAGCGTGTGGAACCGCGTGGCCCGCACTTTGGCCAACCTGGCCCTGGAGCCCGAGGGCGCCCGCGCTGTGCTGGACGCCGGTGAGCAGCGACTGGGGCAAATCCGGGCGGTTTTGGGAAAATCCGGGGTGTGGGGGGGAATATTTGGGGATTTTTGGGGGGAATTTGGGGATTTTGGGGGGGAATTTGGGGATTTTGGGGGCTATTTCAGGGAATTTTTGGGGGGAGTTTGGGGATTTTCGGGGGGATTTGGGGGAAATTTCGGGGGGATTTGGGGGAAATTTGGGGATTTTGGGGGACTTTTGTTGGAAAATTTGGGGATTTAGGGGGATTTTGGGGGATTTTGGAGGAATTCGGGGATTTTTGGGGGGAAGTTAGGGGATTTTGGGGGGAATTTTGGGGATTTTTGGGGGGAAGTTTGGGGATTTTGGGGGGAATTGGGGGATTTTTGGGGGAATTTTGGGGATTTGGGGGGAATTTTGGGGATTTTTTGGGGGAATTTTGGGGATTTTTGCGGGGAATTTGGGGATTTTGGGGGGAATTTCAGGGATTTTGGGGGGAATTTGGCGATTTTTGGGGGGAATTTGGGGATTTTTGGGGGGAAGTTTGGGGATTTTGGGGGGAATTTGGGGATTTGGGGGGGAATTGGGGGATTTTGGGGATTTTGGGGGGAATTTGGGGATTTTTGCGGGGAATTTGGGGATTTTGGGGGGAATTTCAGGGATTTTGGGGGGAATTTGGGGATTTTTGGGGGGAATTTTGGGGAAATTTGGGGATTTTGGGGATTTGTGTTGGAAAATTTTGGGGAATTTGGGGGATTTTGGGAGGATTTGGAGGAAATGTTGAGATTTTTGGGGGGAAATTTGGGGATTTTGTGGGGAATTTTGGGAGGATTTGGGGGAAATTTGGGGATTTTGGGGATTTTTGTTGGAAAATTTGGGGATTTTGGGGGAATTTGGGGTTTTTGTGAGGATTTGGAGGAAATGTTGAGATTTTTGGGGGGAAATTTGGGGATTTTGGGGGGAATTTCAGGGAATTTTCGGGGGGATTTGGGGGAAATTTGGGGATTTGGGGGATTTTTGATGGAAAATTTGGGGATTTAGGGGGATTTTGGGGGGGTTTGGGAGAATTTAGGGATTTTGGGGGGGATTTGGGGGAAATTTAGAGATTTTGGGGGGGGTTGGGGGGATTTTGGGGATTTGTGTTGAAAAATTTGGGGATTTCGGGGGAATTTGGGGGGTTTTGTGGGGAATTTGGGAATATTTTTGGGGATTTTGGGGAAATTTTGAGGGAATTTTGGGGGTGATTTGAGGGAATTTTTGGGGAATTCTGAGGGGGAATTTTGGAGGCGTTTTGGGTGAATTTTGGGTGACGATTTGAGGGAATTTTGGGGGCGATTTGAGGGAATTTTGGGGGCAATTTGAGGGAATTTTGGGGGTGATTTGAGGGAATTTTGGGGGTGATTTGAGGGAATTTTGGGGCCGATTTGGGGCAATTTTGGGGGCGATTTGAGGGAATTTTGAGGGTGATTTGAGGGAATTTTGGGGGTGATTTGAGGGAATTTTTGGGGTGATTTGAGGCGATTTTGGGGAATTCTGAGGGGGAATTTTGGAGGCGTTTTGCGTGAATTTTGGGGTGATTTGAGGGAACTTTGGGGGCGATTTGGACGAATTTCGGGTGAATTTTGGGGTCTCTTTCACCCCACCTCCCCTCCACCCCCTTAACCTCCTCCCCTCCCCCCTTATTAACCCCTCAGGTGCCGCTCCCCTCCTGATCTCCCTCACCTCCACCTGCACCACCCCCGGCTGCCTGCTGAGCGCCGCCCGCGCCCTCCGCATCCTCGGCACCCCCCAGACCCCCCAGACCCCCCCCAAATCCCCTCCCCAGGACCCCCCTCTCCCCTCCCCCAGCCGCGCCCTCGCCGTCTCCGCTCTCTCCGCCCGCCTGGCCGCGCTCGGCCCCGCCGACCCCTGCTGCCCGCCGCTGGCCCGGGCGCTCCGGGGGCTTCTCCTCGCCCCCTGCCCCCCCTCCGTGGCCGAGGCCGCGACCCCCGCCCTGGGCGCGCTGGCCGCTCTGGCCGCCCGGCCCGCCCTGGACCCCCGGGGGTCGGCGCTGGCCGCGCTGGCCGCGCTGGGGACGCGGGGCTGGCTGCGACCCGCGCTGGGGGCGGCCGGGGCCGTGGAGGCTGCGGTGGCCGCCGTGAGGAGGGGGCTGTGGGGGGAAAACGGGGGGGAGGGGGCGGGCGGAGAGTTGGGGGAGGGGGGGTATGAGTATGGGGAGGGGGGGGATGGGTTTGGGGGTGGGGGGTGTGAGTTTGGGGGTGAGGGTTTTCAGTTGGGGGGTGGGGGTTCTAAACTGGGTGGGGGGCCTGAATTTGGGGGTGATTCTGAATTGGGTGGGGGTCCCAAATTTGGGGGTGATTCTGAATTGGGTGAGGGTCCTAAATTTAAGGGTGAGGGTCCTAAATTTGGGGCTGGGGGGAATCGATTTGGGGGTGATTCTAAATTGGGTGGGGGTCCTAAATTTGGGGGTGATTCTGAATTGGGTGAGGGTCCTAAATTTAAGGGTGAGGGTCCTAAATTTGGGGCTGGGGGGAATCGATTTGGGGGTGATTCTAAATTGGGTGGGGGTCCTAAATTTGGGGGTGATTCTGAATTGGGTGGGGGTCCTAAATTTGGGGGTGATTCTGAATTGGGTGGGGGTCCTAAATTTGGGGGTGAGAGGCACGGATTTGGGGATGATTCTAAATTGGGTGAGGGTCCTAAATTTAAGGGTGAGGGTCCTAAATTTGGGGGTGATTCTAAATTGGGTGAGGGTCCCAAATTTGGGGGTGGGGGGAATCGATTTGGGGGTGATTCTAAATTGGGTGGGGGTCCCAAATTTGGGGGTGGGGGGAATCGATTTGGGGGTGATTCTAAATTGGGTGGGGGTCCCAAAGTTAAGGATGGTCCTAAATTGGGTGGGGGTCCCAAATTTGGGGCTGAGGGTCACAAACTTCGGGGTGGGGATCCCAAATTGGGTGGGGGTCCTAAATCTGGGGGTGGTCCTAAATTGGATGGGGATCCCAAATTGGGTGGGGGTCCCAAATGTTGGGGTGAGGGTCCCAAATTGGGTGGGGGTCCTGAAGTTAAGGGTCATCCCAATTTGGGTTGGGGTCCCAAACTTGAGGGTGGGAGTCTAAAATTGAGAGGGGGTCACAAATTGGGTGGGGGGTCTCAGCTGAATGGGGGTGGTCCCAATCTGGGTGGGGGTCCCAAATCTTGGGGTGGTCCTAAATTGGGTGGGGGTCTCAAATCCCCCCATTTGAATGGGGGACCCGAATTTGGGTCTGGGGGTTCCAAATTAGGTGAAAATCCCAAATTTAAGGGTGGGGGTCCCAAATCTGAGCCCCGGGATCCCCAATTTGGGTCTGGGGGTCCCCAGTTCTCATCTTGGGCTGGGTCCAAGGGTCCCCAATTGGGTGGGGGTCCCCAATCAGGTGCCAATCCCAAAATTGGGTCTGGGGGTTCCAGATCCAGGTCCAAGGGGCCCCATTTTGGGTCTGGGGGTTCTGAATTCGGTCACAACCCCAAATTTGGGGGTCCCCACCTCAAATTCAGCTCTGGGGGTGCCCAATTTGGGTCTGGGGGTTCCAAATCCAGGACCAAGGATCCCAGATTTGGGTCTGGGGGTCTCCAATTTGAGTCTGGGGTCTCCCATTCCCCCTGCAGTGCCCAATTTGAGTCTGGGGTCCCTCCCTCCCCCTGCAGTGCCCAATTTGAGTCTGGGGTCTCCCATTCCCCCTCCTCCCCCCAGCTGAGATCTGAGAGTCCCCACTTTGGGTCTGGGGTCTGCCATTCCCCCTCCTCGGCCCAATCCGATTCTAGGGGTCCCCAAAGCGGGTCTGGGGTCCCTCCCTCCCCCTGCAGTGCCCAATTTGAGTCTGGGGTCCCTCACTCCCCCTCCAGTGCCCAATTTGAGTCTGGGGGTTCCCACTTTGGGTCTGGGGTCCCTCCCTCCCCCTGCAGTGCCCAATTTGAGTCTGGGGTCCCTCCCTCCCCCTGCAGTGCCCAATTTGAGTCTGGGGTCCTTCGCTCCCCCTCCTCCCCCCAGCTGAGATCTGAGAGTCCCCACTTTAGGTCTGGGGTCTCCCATTCCCCCTGCAGTGCCCAATTTGAGTCTGGGGTCCTTCGCTCTCCCTGCAGTGCCCAATTTGAGTCTGGGGTCCCTCACTCCCCCTCCTCGGCCCAATTTGAGTCTGGGGGTTCCCACTTTGGGTCTGGGGTCCCCCATTCCCCCTGCAGTGTCCAATTTGAGTCTGGGGTCCCTCTCTCTCCCTGCAGTGCCCAATTTGAGTCTGGGGGTTCCCACTTTGGGTCTGGGGTCCCTCCCTCCCCCTGCAGTGCCCAATTTGAGTCTGGGGGTGCCCAATTTGAGTCTGGGGTCCCTCACTCCCCCTGCAGTGCCCAATTTGAGTCTGGGGTCTCCCATTCCCCCTCCTCGGCCCAATCCGATTCTAGGGGTCCCCAGAGCGGGTCTGGGGTCCCCCCTTCCCCCTGCAGTTCCCAATTTGAGTCTGGGGTCCGCGCGCTGTGCCTGCTGTGCCGCGAGGCGGTGAACCGGGCGCGGCTGCGGCGCGCGGGGGGTCTGGGGGCTCTGCTGGGGGTCCTGCGGGACCCCCGGGCGCGGCGCTGGCACCGCCCGGTGCTGCTGGCGCTCAGCGCCTTCGCCTGGGACCCCCCGGCCCTGCGCGCCCTCGAGAAGTGGGGGGTGGTCCCGCTGCTGGCCCGCCGGCTGCCCCCGGACCCCCCGACTGGGGAGGGGGCTCACGAGGAGGAGGAGGAGGAGGAGGAGAGGGAGGAAGAGGAGGCGGCGTCGGCGGATTGGCCTCGGGATTTGGGGCTGGGGGCGCACGGGGAGGCGGCGGCAGGGAGCTGGAGGGGGCTCAGGTGAGTGGGGAGGGGGTTTGGGATATTGGGGAGGGGGCTTGGGATGGATTTGAGGGGTTCTGGAGGGATTTGGGATATTGGGGAGGGGGCTTGGGATGGATTTGAGGGGGTTTGTGGAGGATTTGGGATATTGGGGAGGGGTCCTGGAGGGGATTTTGAGGTAGGTTTGGGGATGCTGGGGGGGTTTGGGATATTGGGGAGGGGGCTTTGGGGGGATTTTAGGGGGGTTTGAAGGGATTTGGGATATTGGGGAGGGGGCTCAGGAGGAGGAGAGGGAGGAAGAGGAGGCGGCGTCGGCGGATTGGCCTCGGGATTTGGGGCTGGGGGCGCACGGGGAGGCGGCGGCGGGGAGCTGGAGGGGGCTCAGGTGAGTGGGGAGGGGGTTTGGGATATTGGGGAGGGGGCTTGGGATGGATTTGAGGAGGTTTAGGGGAGATTTGGGATATTGGGGAGGGGTCCTGGAGGGGATTTTGAGGTAGGTTTGGGGATCCTGGGGGGGTTGGGATATTGGGGAGGGGTCTTGGGGGGATTTGAGGGTTTTGGGGAGGATTTGGGATATTGGGGAGGGGGCTTGAGGGGTTCTGGGGGTATTTGGGATATTGGGGAGGGGGCTTGGGGGGGATTTGGGGGGGGAATTTGGGATATTTGGGGAGGGGTCTTTGGGGGATTGAGGGTTTTGGGATATTGGGGAGGGGTCTTGGGGGGATTTTAGGGGCGTTTGGGGGATTTGGGATATTGGGGAGGGGGCTTTGGGGGGGTTTGAGGGGTTCTGGGGGGGTTTGGGGATATTGGGGAGGGGGCTTGGGGGGGGTTTGGGATATTGGGGAGGGGTCCTGGGATGGATTTGAGGGGGGGTTTGGGGTTTTTGGGTCATTTAATGGGAATTTTTGGGGTTATTTTTGGGGTGATTTTAATGGGATTTTTGAGGTTATTTAATGGGATTTTGGGGTTATTTTTGGGCTCATTTAATAGGATTTTAGGGGTTATTTAATGGAATTTTTGGGGTGATTTAACAGGATTTTTGGGGTGATTTAACGGGAATTTTGGGGTTATTTTTGGGCTCACTTAATGGGATTTTTGGGGTGATTTAATGGAATTTTGGGGTTATTTTTGGGGTCATTTAATGGGATTTTTGGGCTCATTTAATGGAATTTTTGGGGTTATTTAATGGGATTTCGGGATATTTTGGGGTGATTTAACGGGATTTTGGGGTGATTTAATGGGATTTTTTGGGGGTTATTTAATGGGATTTTGGGGTTAATTTTTGGGCTCATTGAGTGGGATTTTTGGGGTCATTTAATGGGATTTTGGGGTTATTTAATGGGATTTTTGGGCTCACTTAATGGAATTTCGGGGGTCATTTTTGGGGTCATTTAATGGAATTTTTGGGGTTATTTTTGGGGTTATTTAATGGGATTTTGGGGTCATTTAATGGGATTTTTGGGGTTATTTTTGGGCTCATTTAATGGGATTTTTGGGCTCATTTAATGGGATTTTTGGGCTCATTTAATGGATTTTTGGGGTTATTTAATGGATTTTTGGGGTGATTTAACGGGATTTTTGGGGTTATTTTTGGGGGGCTTCTCCCCCTCTAACCCCTCCCCTCACCCCCCCCCCTACAGGTCCTGCTCTCCAGCAGCGCCTCCCCCCCCACCACCCCTCCCCCTTCCCCTCCCCCCGCCCCTCCCCCACCCCCCAAGAAGCCGCCGCCGCCCCTCCCCCCCTCCGTGCGGGCTCTGGCGCTGCCCGCCCATCCCCCCCTGCTTTTCGGGGACCCCCGGAGCCCCGAGACCCCCGTGCTGCTGCTGCTGGAGCGCCTGGCCCAGCCCCCCCCGCCCCTCCCCCTCCCTCCCCTCCCCCACCGTGGTCTCGGCCCTTTTGGGGTACCTGGCGGGGGTCCCGCGCCCCTCCCCCCGCGCCCCCCGCCTGGCTGCAGCTTTTGGTGCAAAATCCGCAATTTTTGGGGCTCCTGGTGAGGGGCTTCGTCCCCTCGCTGATCCACGCCTGGCTCGTGCTGGGGGTCCCGCCCCAAAAATGGGTCCGGGAGGTGGGGGAGGGGAGGGACCCCCCACCCCAAATACCCCAAAGTGATGGGGGAGGGGAGAGACCCCCACCCCAAAGTGATGGGGGAGGGGAGAGACCCCCACCCCAAAGTGATGGGGGAGGGGAGAGACCCCCACCCCAAATACCCCAAAGTGATGGGGGAGGGGAGAGACCCCCACCCCAAAGAGCCAGAACTGGTGGGGGAGGGGAGAGACCCCCACCCCAAAGTGATGGGGGAGGGGAGAGACCCCCACCCCAAAGAGCCAGAACTGGTGGGGGAGGGGAGAGACCCCCACCCCAAACACCTGGCAGAGGGGAGAGACCCCCACCCCAAAGAGCCAGAACTGATGGGGGAGGGGAGAGACCCCCCACCCCAAAGTGATGGGGGAGGGGAGAGACCCCCACCCCAAAGAGACAGAACTGATGGGGGAGGGGAGAGACCCCCACCCCAAAGAGCCAGAACTGGTGGGGGAGGGGAGAGACCCCCACCCCAAATACCCCAAAGTGATGGGGGAGGGGAGGGACCCCCACCCCAAAGTGATGGGGGAGGGGAGAGACCCCCACCCCAAACCCCTGGCAGAGGGGAGAGACCCCACCCCAAATCGCCGGGACCCCCCGAAGGAGAGGAGGGAGAGGCTGAGGGAGCTGGGTGAGTCTGGGGGGGAAATTGGGGCAAAATTGGGAAAATTTGGGGGGAAAAATGGGAATTTTGGGGGGAAAATGGGAATTTGGGGGGAAAATGGGAATTTGGGGGGGCTGTGGGAGAAAATTGGGGGGATTTTGGGGAAAATTTGGGGGATTTTGGGGAAAAATGGGAATTTGGGGGGGAAATGGGAATTTTGGGGAGAAATGGGGGATTTTTGGGGGGGATTTTAGGGGAAAAAATGGGAATTTGGGGGGAGAAAATGGGAATTTGGGGGGATTTAGGGAAAAAATGGGAATTTTTGGGGGAGATAATGGGGATTTTGGGGGGATTTGGGAGAAAATTGGGGGATTTTGGGGAAAATTTGGGGGGATTTTGGGGACAAAAATGGGAATTTGGGGGTGGGAAATGGGGGATTTTGGGGGATTTAGGGGAAAAATGGGAATTTTGGGGGGGGAAATGGGAATTTTGGGGGAAAATGGGAATTTTGGAGGGGGTTTGGGAGAAAATTGGGGAATTTGGTGGGGGAAATTTGGGGGGAAAATGGGAATTTTGGGGGGGGAAAATGGGAATTTTGGGGGGGGGAAATGGGGATTTGGGGGGAAAAATGGGAATTTTGGGGGGAAAATGGGAATGTTGGGGGAAATGGGGGATTATGGGGGGATTTGGGGGAAAAAATGGGAATTTGGGGGAGAAAATGGGGGATTATGGGGGGGATTTAGGGGAAAAATGGGAATTTCGGGGAGAAAATGGGGGATTTAGGGGAAAAAATGGGAATTTTGGGGGAGAAAATGGGGGATTTTGGGAGGATTTAGGGGAAAAAATGGGAATTTTGGGGGGAAAATGGGAATTTGGGAGAAAATTGGGG
>NC_082378.1:403913-443484 GCF_027477595.1 Haemorhous mexicanus
CCAAAAAATGGCCCAAAATGACCCAAAATCACCCCAAAAATCCCCCAAAAAACGGCCCAAAATGACCCCAAAAATCCCCCAAAAAACGGCCCAAAATCACCCCAAAAAATCCCCCTTAAAAATGGCCCAAAATGACCCAAAATCACCCCAAAAATCCCCTTAAAAATGGCCCAAAATGACCCAAAATCACCCCAAAAAATCCCCTTAAAAATGGCCCAAAATGACCCAAAATCACCCCAAAAATACCCTTAAAAATGGCACAAAATGACCCAAAATCACCCCAATAATCCCCTTAAAAATGGCCCAAAATGACCCAAAATCACCCCAAAAATCCCCTTAAAATAGGCACAAAATCACCCAAAATCACCCCAAAAATCCGCTTGGAAATTCACCAAAATGACCCAAAATCACCCCAAAAATCCCCTTAAAAATGGCCCAAAATGACCCAAAATCACCTCAAAAAATCCCAAAATTAGGAGAAAATAACCCAAAATTCCCCTTTAAAACCCACCCAAAATGACCCAAAAATCACCCCAAAAAATCCCAAAATTAGGAGAGAAATAACCCAAAAATCTCCTTAAAAACCCACCCAAAAATCCCAAAAAAATCCCAAAATTAGGGAAAAATCCCCCAAAAATCTCCTTTGAAATTCACCAAAATAACCCAAAATTACCCCAAAAAAATCCCAAAATTAGGGAAAAATAACCCAAAATCTCCTTTAAAACCCACCCAAAAAAAATCCCCAAAAAATCCCAAAATTAGGGAAAAATAACCCAAAAATCTCCTTTAAAACCCACCCAAAATGACCCCAAAATTACCCCCAAAAAATCCCAAAATTAGGGAAAAATAACCAAAAATCTCCTTTAAAACCCACCCAAAATGACCCAAAATTACCCCCAAAAAATCCCAAAATTAGGGAAAAATAACCCAAAAATCTCCTTTAAAACCCACACAAAATAACCCCAAAATTAGGAGAAAATAACCCAAAAATTCCCCTTTAAAACCCACCCAAAATAACCCAAAATTACTCCAAAAAATCCCAAAATTAGGGGAAAATAACCCAAAAATCTCCTTTAAAACCCCCAAAAATCCCCAAAAAATCCCTTTAAAATCCCCAAAAATGCCCCAAATTTGCCCAAAATCCCCCAAATTTGCCCCAGAATTCTTCGGTAGCCCCCAGACCCAATTCAGCGGCCATCAGGACCCTCTGGGGGAGGGGGCTGCATACCCAGGACCCCCAAAAATCCCCAAAAATCCCCAAAAAATCCCTTTAAATCCCTTTAAAATCCCCAAAAATGCCCCAAATTTGCCCAAAATGCCCCCAAATTTGCCCCAGAATTCTTCGGTAGCCCCCAGACCCAATTCAGCGGCCATCAGGACCCTCTGGGGGAGGGGGCTGCAGGCCCAGGCCGTGTCCAGCACTCGGCTCCCGCTGCGATCCTTGGCCAGCCCTGCCCAGTGCCCCTGAAAGAAATTCATTAAAATTCATTAAGTTCATTAAAATTCATGACAGCTCATTAAAATTCATCACCATTATTTAAATGAGCAGAGAGCCACCCAAAAGATTCCAAAAATCAGAATTTTTCCTTGAAAAATTGACGTTTTTCGTGCTGAAAAATCCCATTTTTTACACCTAAAAATCCCATTTTTTCCCCTAAATATCCATTTTTTTTCCCTAAAAAATCCCATTTTTTTCCCCTAAAAATCCCATTTTTCCCCCTAAAAATTCTCTCTTTTTTCCCTAAAAATCCCATTTTTTCCCCTAAAAAATCCCATTTTTCCCCCCTTAAAAATCCCATTTTTTTCCTTAAAAATCCCATTTTTTCCCTAAAAAATCCCAATTCTTTCCCTAAAAAATCCCATTTTTTTCCCTAAAAAATTCCATTTCCCCCCTAAAAAATCCCATTTTTTTCCCCCTAAAAAAATCCCATTTTTTTCCCTAAAAAATCCCATTTTTTCCCCTAAAAATCCCATTTTTTTCCTTAAAAATCCCATTTTCCTTAAAAAAATCCCATTTTTTTCCCCTAAAAATCCCAGTTTTTCCCCTAAAAATATCCCATTTTTTTCCCTAAAAAAATCCCATTTTTCCCTAAAAAATCCCATTTTCCCCCTAAAAAAAATCCCTTTTTTTCCCTAAAAAATCCCATTTTTCCCCCTAAAAATTCTTTTTTCCCTAAAAAATCCCATTTTTCCCCTAAAAAATCCCATTTTTTTCCTTTAAAAAATCCCATTTTTCCCCTAAAAATTCTCTCTTTTTTCCCTAAAAATCCCATTTTTTCCCTAAAAAATGTCATTTTTTCCCTAAAAATCCCATTTTTGCCCCTAAAAAATTCTCTCTTTTTTCCCTAAAAAATCCGATTTTTTTTTGCCTAAAAAATCCCATTTTTTCCCCGAAAAAATCTTTTTTTCCCCCCTAAAAAATCCAATTTTTGCCTAAAAAATCTCATTTTTCCCCTAAAAAATCCGATTTTTTCCCCGAAAAATTCCGTTTTTTTCCCCCAACCTCGGGGATGTTTCCCCCAAACCGTGTCCGGTTTTGGGGTACCTGGAGGCGTTTCAGGAGCCGTTTCTTGGCGGGTTTGGGGACGCTGCTGGAGGCCAGGACGGCGTCCCACAGGCGGCTCCCGGGGCCGCTCCGGGCCAGCGCCGGCAGCGCCGGGCGGTCGGCAGCGCCCGCAGCGCCCGCACGATGGGGGAGGGGTCCCGGAAGTGCAGGCAGGGACTGCAGAGCGCGGGAACCGCACGGGGACAGGGGGAGGGGGCTGCGGAGGGAGGGGCGGGAAAATGGGAATGGCGGGGAATCAATGGGGATGGCGGGAATGAATGAATGAGAATGGCGGGAATGAATGAATGGGGAATGGCGGGAATGAATGGGGAATGGAGGGGAATTAATGAATGGGGGATGGTGGGAATGAATGAATGGGGAATGGAGGGGAATGAATGGGGAATGGCCGGAATGAATGAATGGGGAATGGCGGGAATGAATGGGGAATGGCGGGAATGAATGAATGGGGAATGGCGGGAAAAGCGGGGAATAGAGGGGAATGAATGAATGAATGAATGAATGAATGAGTGGGGGGAATGAATGAATGGGGAATGGCGGGAATGAATGGGGATGGCAGGAATGAATGAATGGGAATGGCAGGAATGAATGGGGAATGGCGGGAATGAATGCGGGATGGAGGGGAATGAATGAATGGGGAACGGAGGGAATGAATGAATGGGGAATGGCGGGAATGAATGGGGAATGGCGGGAATGAATGGAGAATGGCGGGAACGAATGGGGAATGGCGGGAATGAATGAATGGGGAATGGCGGGAAAGGGGGAATGGCGGGGAATGAAAGGGGGATGGCGGGAATGAATGAATGGGGAATGGTGGGAATGAATGAATGAATGGGGGGAATGAATGAATGGGGAATGGCGGGAATGAATGGGGAATGGTGGGGATGAATGGGGATGGCGGGAATGAATGAATGGGGATGGCGGGAAAAGGGGGAATGGAGGGGAATGAATGAATGGGGAATGGCGGGAATGAATGGAGAATGGCGGGAATGAATGAATGGGGATGGCGGGAAAGGGGGAATGGCGGGGAATGAAAGGGGGATGGCGGGAATGAATGAATGGGGAATGGTGGGAATGAATGAATGAATGGGGGGAATGAATGAATGGGGAATGGCGGGAATGAATGGGGAATGGTGGGGAATGAATGGGGAATGGCGGGAAAAGAGGGAATGGCGGGAAAGGGGGAATGGAGGGGAATGAATGGGAATGGCGGTGAATGAATGGGGATGGCGGGGAAAGGGGGAATGGAGGGGAATGAATGGATGGGGAATGGCGGGAATGAATGGGGAATGGCGGGGAAAAGGGGAATGGCGGGGAATGAATGGGGAATGGCGGGGAATGAATGAATGGGGAATGGTGGGTAAAGAGGGAATAGTGGGAAATGAATGGGGAATTGGCGAGAATGAATGGGGAATGGCGGGAATGAAAGGGGGATGGCGGGAATGAATGGATGGGGAATGGTGGGAATGAATGAATGGGGAATGGCGGGAATGAATGAATGGGGGATGGCGGGGAATGAATGGGGAATGGAGGGGGAATGAATGAATGGGGATGGCGGGAATGAATGGGGAATGGCGGGAATGAATGGGGGATGACAGGAAAGGGGGAATGGCGGGGAATGAATGGGGGATGGAGGGGAATGAATGAATGGGGAATGGCGGGAAAGGGGGAATGGAGGGGAATGAATGGGGGATGGTGCGGAGTGAATGGGGAATGGCGGGAAAGGGGAAATGGAGGGGAATGAATGAAAGGGGGAATGGCAGGAATGAATGAATGGGGAATGGTGGGAATGAAAGGGGAATGGCGGGAATGAATGGGGAATGGCGGGAATGAATGGGGAATGGCGGGAATGAATGGGGAATGGCGGGGAATGAAAGGGGAATGACGGGAAAGGGGGGAATAGAGGGGAATGAATGAATGGGGAATGGTGGGAATGAATGGAGGGAATGAATGAATGGGGAATGGTGGGAATGAATGGAGGGAATGAATGAATGGGGAATGGCGGGAATGAATGGGGGATGGCGGGAAAGGGGGAAATGGGGGAAAAATTATGGGGAAATGGGGAGAAAGTGGGAAAAATGGGGGGAAAATGGATGAAAAGAGAGGGGAAAAATGGGAAAAAAATTGGGGGAAAATTGGGAATGGCAGGGAAAAATTGGGGGGAAATGGGAAAAAAAGATGAAAAAAAACAAAGTGAAAAAATGCAAAAACAGCGGAAAAACCCTGCCCCTCTTAAGCCCCGCCCTCTTAAAGCCCCACCCCATTAAGCTCCACCCCACCCCTTAAACCCCACCCCTTCCCCAGCCCACCCAGCCAATGAAGCCCCACCCCTCTTACCTCAGGCTCCGCCCCCTTGTTGCTGTCCCCGCCCTCCAGGGGGCGGAGCTGGGCCAGGGCGGTGACGCACTGGGGGGTGGTGGGGCGGGGCCCAGCAGCGCAGGGCCTGATGGAAAAGGGCGGGGCTTAGAGAGGGAGGGGCTTAAGGGAAGGGGAGGGGCTTAAGGGAAGGGGAGGGACACAGCAGTGCAAGGACAGGGTGGGAAAGGGGCGGGGCTAAGAGAAGGGTGGAGCTTAAAGGGGTGGAGCTTAGAGGAGGTGGGGCCGAAGGGGGCGGGGCTTACAGAAATGGGCATGGCGTAATGGGGGAGTGGCTTAAAGGAAGAGGTGTGGCTTAATCAGGATATTCAAAGTGGGTGGGGCCTAAAGTCAAGGTTATGGGGAGGGGGTGTGGCTTATCTGGCAAACAGATGTGGGCGGGGCTTAGAATGGGGTTTGGTTTAAAAGGGGGCGTGGCTAGATCAGAATGGGCGTGACTACTTAATGAATAGGGTGTGGCTGAAAAGGGGGCGGGGTTTCCTTTAAGAGGTGTGGCCTAACACAAAGGGGATGTGGTTTAACTGGAAAAGTGGGTGTGGCCTGGCAGCGAAAGGGGCGTGTCCCACCTGGAAGAGCCACCTGAGCGCCTCCCCCTGGAGCCGGGGGTGTCTCTGGGGCCGCCCCCAGCAGGGCCAGGACCACCCCGGGGTGGCCCCGGGCCAGCGGCTCCTCCAGGGCGGGGCCCCAGCTCCGACAGCACCTCCGACACCTGTCAGGGGAGGGACACGCCCACCTGGCGTTAGCCACGCCCCTCAAATTCCAATCAGCCAATCAGTGAGTCGTTCCCGGGCAAGTAATTAATTTAAGCTCCACCCCCGTGGGTTTGTGCTTCTTGAAGCTCCTCCCACCCCCCTTCTGGCCAATAGAAACCTCTCCCTAAGCCACACCCCCATAAGCTCCTCCTCTTTTTAAACCCCACCCCTTCAAGCCCCTCCCACCAAACATTTAATCCCTCTAAGCTCCTCCACCATTCCCTGAACCAATAAGATCAGTCCTTTAAGCCCCACCCATTTCTTGCATACAATTAAGCCCCACCCACCTCTAATTAACATTTTAGGCTCCACCTCCTCCAAGCACACTAAGCCCTGCCTACAACCCTCCCAACCAACGAGATCCTCTCTTTAGGCCCCACCCCCTTTACTCCCCACTTCCTCTGGACTCCTCCCCTTTAAGCTCCACCCATTTTAGGCTCCTCCCTTTAAAGCTCCACCCACTTAGACCCCTCCTCCTTAAGCCCCTCCCCTTTAGGCCTCAAATAATTCCCCATGCAGGCCCCGCCCCCTTTAAACCCCGCCCCAAACCCCTCACCCTGCCAAGCCCCACCTACCACATCTTCGGGGGCGTGGTCAAGGAGCCGCTGCAGGCCGTGATTGGCCACTCGGTGCGAGGCCACGCCCCTCAGGTGACCCCCGCAGGTGACCCCGGAAGAGCTCCCGGAGCCCCGGGGGGTCCAGGACTGTCATGGCCGCCTCCAGGAGGCGGGACCGGTCGGGGTCCTGCAGTGACGTCAGCAGAGGGCTGGGCCAATCGGAGAAAGAGGAACAGAGAGGGCAGCCAATCAGAGAAAAGGGGTCGAGGGAAGTGGCCAATCAGGAGAAAGGGGTCTGGGAAAAGGGCCAATCAGAGCACAGGAGGTACAGGGCACAGCCAATCAGGGAAAGGGGGTTGGGAGGGGCAGCCAATCGGAGACCAAGGATCAGGGACAGCGACCAATCAGAGAAAAGGGATTGATACCAGCAGCCAATCAGAGAAAAGGGATCCAGAAGAGAAGCCAATGGGGAAAGAGGATTGAAAGCAAGAGCCAATCAGAGGACAGAACACACAGGGAACAGCCAATGAGGAAAAGGGAATCCAGCGCAGCGACCAATCAGAGAAAGAAGGTCAAGGACAGTGACCAATAAGAGCGGAAGGACTGGCAGAACTGGCCAATCAGAGAAAAGGGATTGGGAGCGCCGGCCAATCAAAGCACAGCACCCACAGGAAACAGCCAATCAGGGAAAGTGGATCCAGAGCAGCAGCCAATCAGGAAATGGTAACTGTGGCACCACCCAAATTTGGAAAGAGAGCAGCCAATCAGAGAAAGGGGCGTGGCCAACAAAGGGAGGAGTCACCAATCAGGAAATGGAGGCTGGGAGCCCGCAGCCAATCAGAAAAGAGCACCAGCACCCCCCAGCCAATCAGGATGGAGGAGAACAGGCGGGAGCCAATCAGCACTCAACCTCTGCTGGTGGGCGGGGCTGTCCTGGCTGAGGCAGCCAATCAGGGCGCGGCAGAAGCGGGCGCAGGAAGGCGATTGGCTGCGCTGCAGGGCCCAGAGCGCCCCCTGCAGGCAGAGGCTGGCGCAGGCCGGGCTCAGCAGGCCTGGGGAAATTCGGGGGGGAATTTGGGGACATTTTGGGGAAATTTGGGGACATTTTGGGGAAATTGGGGGAAATTTGGGAATTTTGGGGAAATTTGGGAATTTTGGGGAAATTTGGGACATTTTGGGGAAAATTTGGGGGAAATTTGGGAGATTTTGAGGAAAATTTGGGACATTTTGGGGGAAATTTGGGGGAAATTTGGGGGATTTTGGGGAAATTTGGGGGATTTTGGAGAAAATTCGGGCAAATTTGGGAATTTTGGGGGGAAATTTGGGAATTTTGGGGAAATTTGGGACATTTTGGGGAAATTTTGGGACATTTTGGGGAAATTCGGAGGAAATTGGGGAAAATTTGGGACATTTTGGGAAAATTTGGGACATTTTGGGGAAATTTGGGACATTTTGGGGGAAATATGGGACATTTTGGGGAAAATTTGGGAATTTGGGGAAAATCTGGGATCTTTTGGGGAAAATTTGGGAATTTTGGGGGAAATTTGGGACATTTTGGGGATTTTGAGGGAAATTCGGGGGAAATCGGGGAAAATTTGGGAATTTTGGGGAAATTCGGGGGAAATTGGGGAAAATTTGGGACATTTTGGGGAAAATTTGGGAGTTTTGGGGGAAATTTGGAGAATTTTGGGGAAAATTTGGAAATTTTGGGGGAAATTTGGGGAAAATTTGGGGAATTTTGGAGAAATTTGAGGATTTTGGGGGAAATTTGGAATTTTGGGGAAATTCAGAGGAAATTGGGGAAAATTTGGGACATTTGGGGAAATTTGGGGGAAATTGGGGAAATTTGGGACATTTAGGGGAAATTTGGGGGAAATTGGGGAAAATTTGGGAATTTTGGGGGAAATTTGGGACATTTTGGGGAAAATTTGGGACATTTTGGGGAAAATCTGGGACATTTTGGGAGAAATTTGGGAATTTTGGGGGAAATTTGGGACATTTTTGGGATAATTTGGGACATTTTGGGGGAAATTTGGGAATTGTGGGGAAAATTTGGGAATTTTGGGGAAAATTTGGGACATTTTGGGCAAAATTTGGGGATTTTTGGAGGGAATTTGGGGGATTTTGGTGAATTTTAGAAGAATTTGGGAGACTTTAGGGTGAATTTGGGGATTTTGGGAGATTTTGGGGAAATTCGCAATTTTGAGAAAAACTTTGGGGGATTTTAGGGAAAATTTGGGGAATTTGGGGAAAAGTTGGGGGGAAATTTGGAGATTTTTTGGGGAAATTTGTGAAGTTTTAAAAAATTTGAGGATTTGGGAAAATTTTGGAGAAAATTTGGGGATTTTGGGGGAAATTGGAGAATTTTGGTGAATTTTAGGGGAATTTGGGAGATTTTAAATGGATTTTAGGGGAAATTTGGGGATTTTGGGGAAATTTGGGAATTTTAAGAGAAACCTGGGGGGATTTTAGGGAAAAATCGGGGATTTTGGGGAATTTTGGGAGGAAAATTGGGGATTTTGGAGATTGTGGTGGGAATTTGGGGATTTTGGGGGGAATTTGGAGATTTTGGCAGAATTTCGAAGATTTTACGGGGAAATTTGGGAAAAATTTGTGAGGTTTTAGGGGAATTTTGGGCAATTTTTTGGGTAAATTTTGGGACTTTTAGGGGGTAAATTTGGGATTTTAAGGAAACATTTAAGAAATTTGAGGCATTTTTAAAAATTCTAAGGTGATTTTGGAATATTTCCTGGGTGATTTTGAGGTGTGAATTTTGGGGGTTTTGGGGTCAATCTTGTGGTTTTCAGGTCGATTTTGGGGGGGTTTTGAGGTCGATTTTTGGGGTGATTTTTGGGGTTTTTGGGCTCACCTGGAATTTGCTGCTCCAGCCCCTGCGCCAGCTCCTCCAGCAGGGGGCGGAATGAGGCCGGAAGCTCCGCCCCCTCTGGCAGTGACCACGCCCCCTTTGCCTTTAGCTCCTCCTTCTTTGTCTTTGGCTCCGCCCCCCTTGGGGGGAGGGACTGGAGGGGATGGGGCAGAAATTGGGGGGAGGAATCCCCAAAAATCTCCCCAAAACCTCCAAATTCCTCACAAATCGCCCAAATTCCTCCCCAAATTCCCCCAAACCCCCCTAAACACCCCAAAACCCCCCCAAAATCCCCCCCAAACCCCCCTAAACACCCCCAAAATCCCCCAAAATCCCCCTCACCTGGCTCACCTGCCACCCCTGAGCACCCCCCAAAACCCCCCCAAATCCCCCCTAAACACCCCAAAATCCCTCCAAACCCCCCCAAAGCCCCCCCAAAATCCCCAAACCCCCTCTCACCTGGCTCCTGCCACCCCTGAACGCCCCCCAAACCCCCCCAACCCCCCCCCAAAATCCCCCCAAATCCCCCCAAACACCCCCTATCCCCCCAAAAAACCCCAAGCCCCCCTAAACACCCCAAAATCCCCCCAAATCCCCCCAAACACCCCCAATCCCCCCAAAAACCCCCCCAAACCCCCCAAACACTCCAAACCCCCTCTCACCTGGCTCCCTGCCACCCCCTGAGTCCCCCCAAACACCCCCAAACCCCCCAAAATCCCCCCCAAGCCCCCCCTAAACCCCCCAAAATATCCCCCCCAAATCCCACCAAACCCCCTCTCCACCTGGCTCCCTGCCGCCGCTGAGGGCCCCCAAACCCCCCCAAATCCCCCTAAACACCCCAAAATCCCCCTCAAAACCCCCCAAACCCCCCTAACACCCCCAAACCCCCCCTAAACACCCCCAAAATCCCCCCCAAATCCCACCAAACCCCCTCTCACCTGGCTCCCTGCCGCCGCTGAGGGGCCCCAAACCCCCCTAAACACCCCAAAATCCCCCCAAAAACACCCCAAAAGCCCCCCAAAATTCCCCCCAAATCCCCCTAAACACCCCCCAAACCCCCCCTTAAATTGCCCCCAAACCCCCCTCTCACCTGGCTCCCTGCCACCCCTGAGCCCCCCCCAAACCCACCCTAAACACCCCAAACCCCCCAAAACCCCCCAAAATCCCCCCAAATCCCCCTAAACACCCCAAGAATCCCCCCAAAATCCCCCTCACCTGGCTCCCTGCCAACCTGAGCACCCCCAAACCCCCCCAAATCCCCCCCTAAACACCCCAAAATCCCCCCAAACCCCCCCAAAGCCCCCCAAAATCCCCAAACCCCCTCTCACCTGGCTCCCCTGCCACCCCTGAACGCCCCCAAACCCCCCCAACCCCCCCCAAAATCCCCCCAAACACCCCCAATCCCCCCAAAAACCCCCCAATCCCCCAAAAACCCCAAGCCCCCCCTAAACACCCCAAAATCCCCCCAAATCCCCCCAAACACCCCCCAATCCCCCCCAAAACCCCCCCCAAACACCCCAAACACCCCCAAACCCCCTCTCACCTGGCTCCCTGCCACCCCTGAGTCCCCCCAAAACACCCCCAAAACCCCCCAAAATCCCCCCAAGCCCCCCTAAACCCCCCAAATCCCCCCCAAAATCCCCCCCAAACCCCCCCAAATCCCACCAAACCCCCCTCTCACCTGGCTCCCTGCCGCCGCTGAGGGCCCCCAAACCCCCCCAAATCCCCCTAAACACCCCAAAAATCCCCCCAAAACCCCCAAACCCCCCTAAACACCCCCAAACCCCCCAAAATCCCCCCCCAAACCCCCCCAAATCCCACCAAACCCCCTCTCACCTGGCTCCCTGCCGCCGCTGAGGGCCCCAAACCCCCCTAAACACCCCAAAATCCCCCCCAAAACCCCCCAAAAAACCCCTAAACACCCCCAAACCCCCCCTAAATTGCCCCAAACCCCCTCTCACCTGGCTCCCCTGCCACCCCTGAGCCCCCCCAAACCCACCCTAAACACCCCAAACCCCCCAAAACCCCCCAAACACCCCCAAAATCCCCCCAATATCCCCCCAAACCCCCTCTCACCTGGCTCCCTGCCACCCCTGAGCCCCCCCCAAACACCCCCCAAATCCCCCCAAACCCCCCTCTCACCTGGCTCCCTGCCACCCCTGAGCCCCCCCAAACACCCCAAAATCCCCCCCAATCCCCCCAAACCCCCTCTCACCTGGCTCCCCTGCCACCCCTGAGCCCCTCCAAACCCCCCCAAACCCCCCCTAAACACCCCCAAACCCCCCCCAAACCCCTCTCACCTGGCTCCCTGCCGCCGCTGAGCGCCCCCAGCAGGGCCCTGAGCACGAAGCTGCCGTTGGGGTCGCGGGCCAAGCCCCCCAGATCCTCCCCCAGGACCCCCGCCAGCTCCCCCAGGGCCTCCTGCAGCCCCTCCCCCAGGGCCTGCCCCTCCCCCAGCGCCGCCAGGACCCTCCCCCAGGGCGGCCTCGAGCACTCGGGACCCCCCGGGGGTGGCGGGGGACCCCCACCAGGTGGCGGAGCAGGGGGGGAAGGGTCTCGGGGGGGGCGTGGGGCAGCAGCAGCAGGAGCAGGCGGGAGGAGCCGGGGTGCAGGGCGGCGGCCGGGAGGCAGCGGGAAAGCTCGGCCAGCACGTTGGGGGTGAACAGGGCTGGGAGAGACGGGGAGAGGAGGGGGGAAATTGGGGGTGAGACACAAAATTGGGGGGTTAAAACGGAAAAAATGGGGGTTGGGGTGAACAGGGCTGGGAGAGACGGGGAGAGGAGGGGGAAATTGGGGGTGAGACACAAAATTGGGGGGGGTGGGGAGAGGAAAAATGGGGGTTAGACACAAAATGGGGGGGTTGGGAGGGGAAAAATGGGGGTTGGGGGTGGAAAAATGGGGATTAAACAAAAAAATGGGGGTTGGGGTGGAAAAATGGGGATTAGGGGTGAAATAATGGGGATTAGAGGTGGAAAAATGGGGATTAAACATTAAAAATGGGGGTTAGGAGCAAAAAAAAGGGGGTTAAAAACAGAAAAAATGTGGGTTAGGAGTGAAAAATTCAGGGTTGGGAACGGAAAAATGGAGGTTGGGAGTGAAAAAATGGGGGTTAAAACAGAAAATATGGGGGTTAAACATAAAATATGGGGGTTAGGGGTGGAAAAATGGGGGTTGGGGTGAAAAATGGGGGTTAGGGGTGGAAAAATGGGGGTTAAACACAAAATGTGGGGGATAAAACATAAAAAATGGGGGTTGGGAGTGGAAAAATGGGGGTTAGGGTGAAAAAATGGGGGTTAAAACAGAAAATATGGGGGTTAGGAGTGGAAAAATGGGGGTTTAAACCCAAAAAAACGGGAGTTAAAACACAAAATATTGGGGTTAGGAGTGAAAAAATGGGGGTTAAACCCAAAAAATAGGGGTTAAGAGCAGAAAAATTGGGATTAAAACAGAAAAAATGGGGGTTAGCAGTGAAAAAATGAGGGTTGAACCCCAAAAAATGGGAGTTAAACCATAAAAAATGGGGGCTAGGAGCAAAAAAATGGGGCTACGGAGTGAAAAAAAAAATCTCTTCATAATCGCCACAAACTCCCTCAGGGAACCCCCAACCCCTTCAAAAAAACCCCAAAATCCCCTAATAAATCCCTCAATTCCCTCATAAATACCCCAAATTCCCTCATAAAATCCCAAAATTCCCTCATAAACCCCCCAAATTCGCTCAGGGACCCCTCCAATCCCCTCATGACCCCCCCAATCCCATAACAAACCCCCCAATTCCCTCATAAACCCCAAAATCCCCTTTAAAATACCCCCAATCCCTTCATAAATCCCCCAAAACCCCCTCATAAACCCCGAAATCCCCTCATAATCCCCCCAAACCCCTCAGGGACTCCCCCCAGTCCCCTCAGGAACCCCCAAAATTCTCTCAGGGACTCCAAAATCTCCTCACGATTCCCCCCCAAACCCCTCATAAACCCCCCAAAACCCCTCATAAACCCCAATATCGCCTCATAAATCCCCCAACTCCCCTCAGGGAACCCCCAAATCCCCTCACGGAACCCCAAAATCCCCTCAGGGACCCTAAAATCCCCTCATAAACCCCAAAATCTCCTCATAAGCTCCCCAAAATCTCCTCATAAGCTCCCCCGAATCCCCTCATAAACCCCCAAAACCCCCTGATAAACCCCCCCAAACCTCCCCTCACCGAGCTCCTCCTGGCTCAGCCCCTCTTCCAGCGTCTCCAGGGCCCTCCGGAAATACTCGGCAGTGTCGGAATCGAGGCGAGGTAGCGATTGTCGCCACTGTCGCGACATGTCCGGCGCCGGGGGGGGGCTCAGCGTGCACCGCCATGTTGGGCTGGGGGGGGAGGAAAAGGCGGGAACGGCGCCAAATCTCGGGAAAACTCGCGAGTTTTGGTTAGCCCCGACCTCATATCTGTCAATCAAATATTGCTCCGCCCCCACTGAGGCGTGACCACGCCCATTAAGCTGGCAGCCGTTTGCTTCATGTGCTGTCAATCATTCATTGTACCGCCGCCGTTAGCATAATTTATTCTGTCAATCATTCATCGCCCCGCCCCCTTTTAAGCATCAATCCTCCCCTTGGATGTCAATCAATTAGTCAATCAATCACTTAATCAATCGGCTATTTCCCTGTTAATCACCCGTTGCCACGCCCCTTTCTTAATCAATCAATCCAAATATTAATCGATTAGTCTTTGCCTAACCAACCACTCTTTTCCACATGCCCTTTTAATCAATCAATCAATCAACCCATCACCCACAGTCCTGTCAATCCCCCATGGGTATATTTCCTGTCAATCACAGGTTGCCATGGCCCCTTCTAATCAATCACTTATCGATCAATCACTGCCTGTCAATCACCCTTTCCCCTCGCGCACCACATGTCAATCACGAATCGCTCCGCCCCTTCCCCCTCACACCCACCCGCCAATCACCCGCAAACCCCGCCCCTCTCCCATCACCCCTCGCGCGTTGCGTCCCTCCCCCTCTCCCTTCCCCCGCTCTCTCTGTGCCCCCTCCCCGCCGTTCCCTCCTCCCCGCTCTCCCTTTCCGCCCGTTCCGCCCCTCACCGTTCCCCTCTCCCCCCTCACCCCGCTCTATTTTTTTTCCCCGTTTTCCTCCGTTTTTCCCCCATTTCTCCCCCACCATGTCCGAGTCCCTGGGCTGGTGCGTGGAGGCCGTGCGGGCCGCGGCCGAGCCGTCGCTGTCGCGGGCGCTGCTGGCGCTGCGCGCCCGGCACACGCGGCGGGCCGGGGGCCCCGCGCGGTTCCGGGAGCGAGGGGGGCTCGGGCCGCTGCTAGAGCTGGTGGGGCCCGAGAGGCCCCGGAGGGTGCTGGAGCTGGCACTAAGCGTGCTCGGGAACTGCTGCACCGAGCCCGGCTGCCGGCGGCAGACCAGGAGCCTCGGAGGGGTGCCGCGGCTGGGTGAGTGAGGGGGGATAGGGGCTGCGAAAGAGGGGAAAGTGTCGGGTGTGAGGGGAAAAGTACCGGGAGTGAGGGGAAAAGTGTCGGGTGTGTGGGGAAAGGTACCGGGATTGAGGGGAAAAGTGTGAGGCGTGAGGGGAAAAGTACCGGGAATGTGGAGAAAAGAGCAGGGACTTGGGGGGAAAGTGTCCGGTGTGAGGGAAAAGTGTCGAGTGTGAGGGAAAAAGTACCGGGAATGTGGAGAAAAGTACCGGGAATATGGGGAAAAGTGCAGGGACTGGGGGGGAAAGTGTACGGTGTGAGGAAAGAGGTCGTGTGAGGGGAAATGTGTGATGGGAAAAATACCGGGAATGAGGAAAAAAGTACCGGGAATGAGGGGAAAATGTGGGGAAAAGTGCCGGGTGTGAGGGGAAAAGTGCCGGGAATGTGGGGAAAAGTGTCGGAAATGTGAAGAAAAGTGTTGGAAATGTTGAGAAATGTGTTGGGTGTGAGGGGAAAAGCGCCGGAGTGGGAGGAGAGGGGTCGGGTCTGAGGGAAAAAATGATGGGTGTGAGGGAAAAAGTGCCGGGAATGTGGAGAAAAGGGTCGGGAATGTGAAGAAAAATGTTGGGTGTGAGGGGAAAAGTGTCGGAAATGAGGGAAAAAGTGTCAGAAATGAGGGGGAAAGTGTGGGAATGTGGGGGAAAAGTGCTGGGAGTGAGGGGAAATGGGCCGGGGTGGGAGGAGAGGGGTCGGGTCTGAGGGAAAAAATGTTGGGTGTGAGGGAAAAAGTGCCAGGAATATGAAGAAAAGTGTCGGAAATGTGAAGAAAAATGTTGGGTGTGAGGGGAAAAGTGTCGGAAATGAGGGAAAAAATGTCGGAAATGAGGGGAAAAGTGTCAGTTGGGAGGGGAAATGGGCCGGAGTGGGAGGAGAGGGGTCGGGTCTGAGGGAAAAAATGTTGGGTCTGAGGGGAAAAGTGCCGGGAATGTGGAGAAAAGTATCAGAAATGTGAAGGAAAATGTTGGGTGTGAGGGGAAAAGTGTCGGAAATGAGGGAAAAATGTCAGAAATGGGGGGAAAAGTGTGTGAATGTGGGGGGAAAGTGCCGGGAGTGAGGGAAAATTGGCCGGAGTGGGAGGAGAGGGGTCAGGTCTGAGGGAAAAAGTGTCGGGAATGTGGAGAAAAGTGTCAGAAATGTGAAGGAAAATGTCGGGTGTGAGGGGAAAAGTGTCGGAAATGAGGGAAAAGTGTTTGAAATTATGAGAAAAGTGTGGGAATGTGGGGGAAAAGTGTCCGGTGTGAGGGGAAATGGGCCGGGGTGGGAGGAGAGGGGTCGGGTCTGAGGGAAAAAATGTTGGGTCTGAGGGGAAAAGTGCCGGGAATGTGGAGAAAAGTGTCAGAAATGTGAAGAAAAATGTCGGGTGTGAGGGGAAAAGTGTCGGAAATGAGGGAAAAGTGTCAGAAATGAGGGGAAAAGTGTGGGAATGTGGGGAAAGGTGTCCGGTGGGAGGGAAAATGGGCCGGGGTGGGAGGAGAGGGGTCGGGTGTGAGGGGAAAAGTGCCGGGAATGTGGAGAAAAGTGTCGGAAATGTGAAGAAAAATATTGTATGTGAGGGGAAAAGTGTCGGAAATGAGGGAAAAAGTGTCAGAAATGAGGGGAAAAGTGTGGGAATGTGGATGATAAGTGCCGGAAGTGAGGGGAAGCGTGTCCGGTGTGAGGGAAAAAGTGTCGGGTGTGAGGGAAAAAGTGCCGGGAATGTGGAGAAAAGTGTCGGAAATGTGAAGAAAAATGTTGGGTGTGAGGGGAAAAGTGTCAGAAATGAGGGGAAAAGTGTCAGAAATGAGGGGAAAAGTGTGGGAATGAGGGGAAAAGTGTGGGAATGTGGGGAAAGGTGTCCGGAGTGAGGGGAAATGGGCCCGGTGGGAGGAGAGGGGTCGGGTGTGAGGGAAAAAATGTGGGGTCTGAGGGAAAAAGTACCGGGAATGTGAAGAAAAATGTCGGAAATGTGAAGAAAAATATTGGGTGTGAGGGGAAAAGTGTCGGAAATGAGGGAAAAGTGTCAGAAATTATGAGAAAAGTGTGGGAATGTGTGGGAAAAGTGTCCGGTGTGAGGGAAATGGGCCGGGGTGGGAGGAGAGGGGTCAGGGCTGAGGGAAAAAATGTTGGGTCTGAGGGGAAAAGTGCCGGGAATGTGGAGAAAAGTGTCGGAAATGTGAAGAAAAATGTTGGGTGTGAGGGGAAAAGTGTCGGAAATGAGGGAAAAAGTGTCAGAAATGAGGGGAAAAGTGAGGAAATGTGGGGGGAAAAGTGCCGGGAGTGAGGGGAAATGGGCCGGGGTGGGAGGAGACGGGTCGGGTGTGAGGGGAAAAGTGCCGGGAATGTGGAGAAAAGTGTGGGAAATGTGAAGAAAAATGTTGTGTATGAGGGGAAAAATGTCGGAAATGAGGGAAAAAGTGTTTGAAATTAGGGAAGAATGTCGGGAATGAGGGGAAAAGTGTGGGAATGTGGAGGATAAGTGCCGGGAGTGAGGGGAAATGGGCCGGGGTGGGAGGAGAGGGGTCGGGTGTGAAGGAAAAAATGCCGGGAATGTGGAGAAAAGTGTCGGAAATGTGAAGAAAAATATTGTATGTGAGGGGAAAAGTGTCGGAAATGAGGGAAAAAGTGTCAGAAATGAGGGAAAAAATGTCGGAAATGAGGGGAAAAGTGTCAGTTGGGAGGGGAAATGGGCCGGGGTGGGAGGAGAGTGGTCAGGTCTGAGGGAAAAAATGTTGGGTGTGAGGGAAAAAGTGCCGGGAATATGGAGAAAAGTGTCAGAAATGTGAAGAAAAATGTTGGGTGTGAGGGGAAAAGTGTCAGAAATGAGGGAAAAAGTGTCAGAAATGAGGGGAAAAGTGAGGAAATGTGGGGGGAAAGTGCCGGGAGTGAGGGGAAATGGGCCGGGGTGGGAGGAGACAGGTCGGGTGTGAGGGAAAAAATGTTGGATGTGAGGGAAAAAGTGCCGGGAATGTGGAGAAAAGTGTCGGAAATGTGAAGAAAAATGTTGGGTGTGAGGGGAAAAGTGTCGGAAATGAGGGAAAAAGTGTCAGAAATGAGGGAAAAAATGTCGGAAATGAGGGGAAAAGTGTCAGTTGGGAGGGGAAATGGGCCGGAGTGGGAGGAGAGGGGTCGGGTGTGAGGGAAAAAATGTTGGGTCTGAGGGGAAAAGTGCCGGGAATGTGGAGAAAAGTGTGGGAAATGTGAAGAAAAATGTTGGGTGTGAGGGGAAAAGTGTCAGAAATGAGGGAAAAAGTGTCAGAAATTAGGGGAAAAGTGAGGAAATGTGGGGGGAAAGTGCCGGGAGTGAGGGGAAATGGGCCGGAGTGGGAGGAGAGGGGTCAGGTGTGAGAGAAAAAATGTTGGGTGTGAGGGAAAAAGTGGCGAGAATATGGAGAAAAGTGTCAGAAATGTGAAGAAAAATGTTGGGTGTGAGGAGAAAAGTGTCGGAAATGAGGGAAAAAGTGTCAGAAATGAGGGAAAAAATGTCGGAAATGAGGGGAAAAGTGTCAGTTGTGAGGGGAAATGGGCCGGAGTGGGAGGAGAGGGGTCGGGTCTGAGGGAAAAAATGTTGGGTCTGAGGGGAAAAGTGCCGGGAATGTGGAGAAAAGTGTCGGAAATGTGAAGAAAAATGTCGGGTGTGAGAGGAAAAGTGTCGGAAATGAGGGAAAAGTGTCAGAAATGAGGAGAAAAGTGAGGAAATGTGGGGGGAAAGTGCCGGGAGTGAGGGGAAATGGGCCGGGGTGGGAGGAGACGGGTCGGGTGTGAGGGAAAAAGTGCCGGGAATGTGGAGAAAAGTGTCAGAAATGTGAAGAAAAATGTTGTGTATGAGGGGAAAAATGTCGGAAATGAGGGAAAAAGTGTTTGAAATTAGGAAAGAATGTCGGGAATGAGGGGAAAAGTGTGGGAATGAGGGGAAAAGTGTCAGTTGGGAGGGGAAATGGGCCGGGGTGGGAGGAGAGGGGTCGGGTCTGAGGGAAAAAATGTTGGGTCTGAGGGAAAAAGTGCCGGGAATGTGGAGAAAAGTGTCGGAAATGTGAAGAAAAATATTGTATGTGAGGGGAAAAGTGTCAGAAATGAGGGAAGAGTGTAAGAAATGGGGGGAAAAGTGTGGGAATGTGGAGGATAAGTGCCGGAAGTGAGGGGAAGCTTGTCAGGTGTGAGGGGAAAAGTGTCGGAAATGAGGAAAAAAATGTCGGAAATGAGGAAAAAAGTGCCGGGAATGAGGAAAAAAGTGTCGGGACTGAGGAGAAAAGTGCCGGGAGTGAGGAGAAGTGTCGTGCCTGTGGCAGTGTCGCTGCTGGCGCTGCCCGCCGCCCCCGAGAGCGTGTGGAACCGCGTGGCCCGCACTTTGGCCAACCTGGCCCTGGAGCCCGAGGGCGCCCGCGCTGTGCTGGACGCCGGTGAGCAGCGACTGGGGCAAATCCGGGCGGTTTTGGGAAAATCCGGGGTGTGGGGGGGAATATTTGGGGATTTTTGGGGGGAATTTAGGGATTTTGGGGGGTATTTCAGGGAATTTTTGGGGGGAGTTTGGGGATTTTCGGGGGGATTTGGGGGAAATTTCGGGGGGATTTGGGGGAAATTTGGGGATTTTGGGGGACTTTTGTTGGAAAATTTGGGGATTTAGGGGGATTTTGGGGGATTTAGGGGGGATTTTGGGGGGAATTTGGGGATTTTGGGGGGAATTTGGGGATTTGGGGGGAATTTTGGGGATTTTTTGGGAGAATTTTGGGGATTTTGGGGGGAATTTCAGAGAATTTTTGGGGGGAATTTCAGGGATTTTGGGGGGAAGTTTGGGGATTTTGGGGGGAATTTGGGGATTTTGGGGGGAATTTGGGGATTTTGGGGGGAATTGGGGGATTTTGGGGGGAAGTTTGGGGATTTTGGGGGGAATTTTGGGGATTTTGGGGGGAATTTTGGGGATTTTGGGGGGAATTTGGGGATTTGGGGGGGAAGTTTGGGGATTTGGGGGGGAATTTGGGGATTTGGGGGGAATTTTGTGGATTTTTTGGGAGAATTTTGGGGATTTTGGGGGGAATTTCAGGGAATTTTTGGGGGGAATTTCAGGGATTTTGGGGGGAAGTTTGGGGATTTTGGGGGGAATTTCAGGGAATTTTTGGGGGGAATTTGGGGATTTTTGGGGGAATTTCAGGGATTTGGGGGGGAATTGGGGGATTTTGGGGGGAAGTTTGGGGATTTTGGGGGGAATTTGGGGATTTGGGGGGGAATTTGGGGATTTTTGGGCGGAAGTTTGTGGATTTTGGGGGGAAGTTTGGGGATTTTGGGGGGAATTTGGGGATTTTTGGGGGGAAGTTTGGGGATTTTGGGGGGAATTTGGGGATTTTGGGGGGGAATTTGGGGGTTTTGGGGGGAGTTTGGGGATTTTGGGGATTTGTGTTGGAAAATTTAGGGGAATTTGGGGGATTTTGGGAGGATTTGGAGGAAATGTTGAGATTTTTGGGGGGAAATTTGGGGATTTTGGGGGAAATTTTGGGAGGATTTGGGGGAAATTTGGGGATTTGTGTTGGAAAATTGGGGGATTTAGGGGGATTTGGGGGAAATTTAGAGATTTTGGGGGGGTTTGGGGGGGATTTTGGGGGACTTTTGTTGGAAAATTTGGGGATTTCGGGGGAATTTGGGGGGTTTTGTGGGGAATTTGGGAATATTTTTGGGGATTTTGGTGAATTCTGAGGGAATTTTGGGGCCGATTTGGGGCAATTTTGGGCGCGATTTGAGGGAATTTTTGGGGTGATTTGAGGCGATTTTGGGGAATTCTGAGGGAGAATTTTGGAGGCGTTTTGGGTGAATTTTGGGTGACGATTTGAGGGAATTTGGGGGGCGATTTGGGCGAATTTCGGGTGAATTTTGGGGTCTCTTTCACCCCACCTCCCCTCCACCCCCTTAACCCCTTCCCCTCCCCCCTTATTAACCCCTCAGGTGCCGCTCCCCTCCTGATCTCCCTCACCTCCACCTGCACCACCCCCGGCTGCCTGCTGAGCGCCGCCCGCGCCCTCCGCATCCTCGGCACCCCCCAGACCCCCCAGACCCCCCCCAAATCCCCTCCCCAGGACCCCCCTCTCCCCTCCCCCAGCCGCGCCCTCGCCGTCTCCGCTCTCTCCGCCCGCCTGGCCGCGCTCGGCCCCGCCGACCCCTGCTGCCCGCCGCTGGCCCGGGCGCTCCGGGGGCTTCTCCTCGCCCCCTGCCCCTCCTCCGTGGCCGAGGCCGCGACCCCCGCCCTGGGCGCGCTGGCCGCTCTGGCCGCCCGGCCCGCCCTGGACCCCCGGGGGTCGGCGCTGGCCGCGCTGGCCGCGCTGGGGACGCGGGGCTGGCTGCGACCCGCGCTGGGGGCGGCCGGGGCCGTGGAGGCTGCGGTGGCCGCCGTGAGGAGGGGGCTGTGGGGGGAAAACGGGGGGGAGGGGGCGGGCGGAGAGTTGGGGGAGGGGGGGTATGAGTATGGGGAGGGGGGGGATGGGTTTGGGGGTGGGGGGTGTGAGTTTGGGAGTGAGGGTTTTCAGTTGGGGGGTGGGGGTTCTAAACTGGGTGGGGGGCCTGAATTTGGGGGTGATTCTGAATTGGGTGGGGGTCCCAAATTTGGGGGTGATTCTGAATTGGGTGAGGGTCCTAAATTTAAGGGTGAGGGTCCTAAATTTGGGGCTGGGGGGCACGGATTTGGGGGTGATTCTAAATTGGGTGAGGGTCCCAAATTTGGGGGTGATTCTGAATTGGGTGATGGTCCCAAATTTGGGGGTGGGGGGCACGGATTTGGGGGTGATTCTAAATTGGGTGAGGGTCCCAAAGTTAAGGATGGTCCTAAATTGGGTGGGGGTCCCAAATTTGGGGCTGAGGGTCACAAACTTCGGGGTGGGGATCCCAAATTGGGTGGGGGTCCTAAATCTGGGGGTGGTCCTAAATTGAGTGGGGATCCCAAATTGGGTGGGGGTCCTAAATGTTGGGGTGAGGGTCCCAAATTGGGTGGGGGTCCTGAAGTTAAGGGTCATCCCAATTTGGGTTGGGGTCCCAAACTTGAGGGTGGGAGTCTAAAATTGAGAGGGGGTCACAAATTGGGTGGGGGGTCTCAGCTGAATGGGGGTGGTCCCAGTCTGGGTGGGGGTCCCAAATCTTGGGGTGGTCCTAAATTGGGTGGGGGTCTCAAATCCCCCCATTTGAATGGGGGACCCGAATTTGGGTCTGGGGGTTCCAAATTAGGTGAAAATCCCAAATTTAAGGGTGGGGGTCCCAAATCTGAGCCCCGGGATCCCCAATTTGGGTCTGGGGGTCCCCAGTTCTCATCTCGGGCTGGGTCCAAGGGTCCCCAATTGGGTGGGGGTCCCCAGTCAGGTGCCAATCCCAAAATTGGGTCTGGGGGTTCCAGATCCAGGTCCAAGGGGCCCCATTTTGGGTCTGGGGGTTCTGAATTCGGTCACAACCCCAAATTTGGGGGTCCCCACCCCAAATTCAGCTCTGGGGGTGCCCAATTTGGGTCTGGGGGTTCCAAATCCAGGACCAAGGATCCCAGATTTGGGTCTGGGGGTCTCCAATTTGAGTCTGGGGTCTCCCATTCCCCCTCCTCCCCCCAATTTGAGTCTGGGGTCCTTCGCTCCCCCTCCTCCCTCCAGCTGAGATCTGAGGGTTCCCACTTTGGGTCTGGGGTCCCCCATTCCCCCTGCAGTGCCCAATTTGAGTCTGGGGTCCCTCCCTCCCCCTGCAGTGCCCAATTTGAGTCTGGGGTCCCCCATTCCCCCTGCAGTGCCCAATTTGAGTCTGGGGTCTCCCATTCCCCCTCCTCCCCCCAGCTGAGATCTGAGAGTCCCCACTTTGGGTCTGGGGTCCCTCCCTCCCCCTCCTGGGCCCAATTTGAGTCTGGGGGTGCCCAATTTGAGTCTGGGGGTGCGCAATTTGAGTCTGGGGTCCCTCACTCCCCCTGCAGTGCCCAATTTGAGTCTGGGATCCCCCACTCCCCCTGCAGTGCCCAATTTGAGTCTGGGGTCCCTCACTCCCCCTGCAGTGCCCAATTTGAGTCTGGGGTCCTTCTCTCCCCCTCCTCCCCCCAGCTGAGATCTGAGAGTCCCCACTTTGGGTCTGGGGTCTCCCATTCCCCCTCCTCGGCCCAATCCGATTCTAGGGGTCCCCAAAGCGGGTCTGGGGTCCCCCATTCCCCCTGCAGTTCCCAATTTGAGTCTGGGGTCCTTCGCTCCCCCTGCAGTGCCCAATTTGAGTCTGGGGGTGCCCAATTTGAGTCTGGGGGTGCCCAATTTGAGTCTGGGGTCCCCCATTCTCCCTGCAGTGCCCAATTTGAGTCTGGGGGTTCCCACTTTGGGTCTGGGGTCCCCCCTTCCCCCTGCAGTGCCCAATTTGAGTCTGGGGGTTCCCACTTTGGGTCTGGGGTCCCCCCTTCCCCCTGCAGTTCCCAATTTGAGTCTGGGGTCCGCGCGCTGTGCCTGCTGTGCCGCGAGGCGGTGAACCGGGCGCGGCTGCGGCGCTCGGGGGGTCTGGGGGCTCTGCTGGGGGTCCTGCGGGACCCCCGGGCGCGGCGCTGGCACCGCCCGGTGCTGCTGGCGCTCAGCGCCTTCGCCTGGGACCCCCCGGCCCTGCGCGCCCTCGAGAAGTGGGGGGTGGTCCCGCTGCTGGCCCGCCGCCTGCCCCCGGACCCCCCAATTGGGGAGGGGGCTCACGAGGAGGAGGAGGAGGAGGAGGAGAGGGAGGAAGAGGAGGCGGCATCGGCGGATTGGCCTCGGGATTTGGGGCTGGGGGCGCACGGGGAGGCAGCGGCGGGGAGCTGGAGGGGGCTCAGGTGAGTGGGGAGGGGGCTTGGGGGGGGGTTGGGATATTGGGGAGGGGGCTTTGGGGGGGGTTTGGGGGATTTGGGATATTGGGGAGGGGTCTTGGATGGATTTGGGATATTGGGGAGGGGTCTTGGGATGGATTTTAGGGGGATTTGGGATATTGGAGAGGGGTCTTGGGATGGATTTGAGGGGTTCTGGAGGGATTTGGGATATTGGGGAGGGGTCTTGGGGGGATTTGAGGGGTTTGGGGGGATTTGGGATATTGGGGAGGGGTCTTCGGGGGATTTTAGGGGCGTTTGGGATATTGGGGAGGGGGCTTTGGGGGGGTTTGGGGGGTTCTGGGGGGATTTGGGATATTGGGGAGGGGGCTTTGGGGGGGTTTGGGGGGATTTGAGATATTGGGGAGGGGTCTTGGGATGGATTTGAGGGGCTTTGGGATATTGGGGAGGGGGCTTGGGATGCATTTGAGGGGGTTTGGGGGGATTTGGGATATTGGGGAGGGGTCTTGGGGGTTTGGGATATTGGGGAGGGGTCTTTGGGATGGATTTGAGGGGTTTTGGAGGGATTTGGGATATTGGGGAGGGGTCTTTGGGATGGATTTGAGGGGTTTTGGGGGGATTTGGGATATTGGGGAGGGGTCTTGGGGGGATTTGGGATATTGGGGAGGGGGTTTGGGATGGATTTTAGGGGGATTTGGGATATTGGGGAGGGGTCTTGGGATGGATTTGAGGGGGTTTGGGGGGATTTGGGATATTGGGGAGGGGTCTTGGGATGGATTTGAGGGGGTTTGGGGGGATTTGGGATATTGGGGAGGGGTCTTGGGATGGATTTGAGGGGTTCTGGGGTTTTGGGGGTCATTTAATGGGATTTTGGGGTTATTTTTGGGCTCACTTAATGGGTTTTTTGGGCTCTTCTAATGGGATTTTTGGGGTCATTTAATGGGATTTTGGGGGTGATTTAATGGGATTTTTGGGCTCACTTAATGGAATTTTGGGGTTATTTTTGGGCTCAATGGGATTTTTGGGCTCATTTAATGGAATTTTGGGGTTATTTAATGGGATTTTTGGGGTCATTTAATGGGATTTTTGGGGTTATTTTTGGGGTGATTTAATGGGATTTTTGGGCTCATTTAATGGAATTTTTGGGGTTATTTAATGGAATTTTGGGGTTATTTAATGGGATTTGGGGGATATTTTGGGGTGATTTAATGGGATTTTTGGGGTGATTTAATGGAATTTTTGGGGTTATTTAATGGGATTTTGGGGTTATTTAATGGGATTTTTGGGGTTATTTTTGGGGTGATTTAATGGGATTTTGGGGTTATTTTGGGGCTCATTTAATGGGATTTTTGGGCTCATTTAATGGAATTTTTGGGGTTATTTAATGGAATTTTGGGGTTATTTAATGGGATTTTTGGGGTTATTTTTGGGGTGATTTAATGGAATTTTTGGGGTCATTTAATGGAATTTTGGGGTTATTTTTGGGGTTATTTAATGGAATTTTGGGGTTATTTAATGGGATTTTTGGGGTTATTTTTGGGGTTATTTAATGGAATTTTGGGGTTATTTTTGGGCTCATTTAATGGGATTTTGGGGTTATTCTTGGGGTCATTTAATGGGATTTTTGGGGTGATTTTTGAGCTCATTTAATGGGATTTTGGGGTTATTTAATGGAATTTTTGGGGTGATTTAACGGGATTTTTGGGCTGATTTAATGGAATTTTGGGGTTATTTTTGGGGGGGCTTCTCCCCCTCTAACCCCTCCCCTCCCCCCCCCCACAGGTCCTGGCTCTCCAGCACCACCTCCCCCCCCCACCACCCCTCCCCCTTCCCCTCCCCCCGCCCCTCCCCCACCCCCCAAGAAGCCGCCGCCGCCCCTCCCCCCCTCCGTGCGGGCTCTGGCGCTGCCGCCCATCCCCCCCCTGCTTTTCGGGGACCCCCGGAGCCCCGAGACCCCCGTGCTGCTGCTGCTGGAGCGCCTGGCCCAGCCCCCCCGCCCCTCCCCCTCCCTCCCCTCCCCCACCGTGGTCTCGGCCCTTTTGGGGTACCTGGCGGGGGTCCCGCGCCCCTCCCCCCGCGCCCCCCGCCTGCTGCAGCTTTTGGTGCAAAATCCGCAATTTTTGGGGCTCCTGGTGAGGGGCTTCGTCCCCTCGCTGATCCACGCCTGGCTCGTGCTGGGGGTCCCGCCCCAAAAATGGGTCCGGGAGGTGGGGGAGGGGAGGGACCCCCACCCCAAATACCCCAAAGTGATGGGGGAGGGGAGAGACCCCCACCCCAAAGTGATGGGGGAGGGGAGAGACCCCCACCCCAAATACCCCAAAGTGATGGGGGAGGGGAGAGACCCCCACCCCAAAGTGATGGGGGAGGGGAGAGACCCCCACCCCAAACCCCTGGCAGAGGGGAGAGACCCCCGCCCCAAATCGCCGGGACCCCCGAAGGAGAGGAGGGAGAGGCTGAGGGAGCTGGGTGAGTCTGGGGGAGAAATTGGGGCAAAATTGGGAAAATTTGGGGGGAAAATGGGAATTTGGGGGGAAAAATGGGAATTTGGGGGGAAAATGGGAATTTGGGGGGGCTTTGGGAGAAAATTGGGGGGATTTTGGGGAAAATTTGGGGGATTTTGGGGAAAAATGGGAATTTCGGGGGGGGAAATGGGAATTTGGGGGGAAAATGGGGGATTATGGGGGGGATTTAGGGGAAAAATGGGAATTTGGGGGAGAAAATGGGGGATTTAGGGGGAAAAATGGGAATTTCGGGGAGAAAATGGGGGATTTTGGGAGGATTTAGGGGAAAAAATGGGAATTTGGGGGGGGAAAATGGGGATTTAGGGAAAAAAATGGGAATTTCGGGGAGAAAATGGGGGATTTTGGGAGGATTTAGGGGAAAAAATGGGAATTTTGGGGGGAAAAATGGGAATTTTGGGGGAAATGGGGGATTTTGGGGGGATTTAGGGGAAAAAAATGGGAATTTTGGGGGGAAAATGGGAATTTTGGGGGAAATGGGAATTTGGGGGGATTTAGGGGAAAAATGGGAATTTTGGGGGGAAAATGGGAGAAAATTGGGGGGGGTTGGGAGACAATTGGGGGGATTTGGGGAAAATTTGGGGGATTTTGGGGGGAAAAAATGGGAATTTTGGGGGAAAATGGGGGATTAAGGGAAAAAATGGGAATTTTGGGGAGAAAATGGGGGATTTGCGGGGATTTAGGGGAAAAAAATGGGAATTTTGGGGGGAAAATGGGGGATTTTGGGGGGATTTGGAGAAAATTGGGGGAATTTGGGGAAAATTTGGGGATTTGGGGGAAATTTGGGGGGGAAATGGGAATTTGGGGGGGTTGTGGGGAAAATTGGGGGGGATTTTGGGGGAAATTGAGGAAGTTTGGGAGAAAAAAGGGAATTTGGGGGAAAATGGGAATTTTGAGGGGATTCAGGGGAAAATTGGAGGATTTGGGGGGGAAAAATTGGGGGATTTGGGAGAAAATTGGGGAATTTTGGGGAAATAATGGGAATATAGGAGGGATTTGGGGGAAAATTGGGGGGATTTTGGGAAAATTTGGGGGATTTTGGGGGGAAAATGGCAATTTTGAGGGAGGTTGGGGGGATTTTTGGTGGTTTGGGGTGGGTTTTGGGGAAAAATTGAGAACTTGGGGTGGATTTGGGGGGGCTTTTGGAAAAACTGGGGAGATTTTGTGGAAAAATGGGATTTTTGGGGTGGATTTTTCACGAATTTCGGGCGAATTTCGTCAATTTTGGGGCGATTTTTTCAGATTTTTTTATTCAGGGGGGGTTTTGGGGTATCCCCAACTCAACCCTGGGGGTCTCAGGTGAATTTTTGGGACCCCTGAGCCCCAAATTCCCCCTCCCACCCCCCCCAGGTGAGGCCCTGCTGAGGAGCCTGGCGGCCACGGCGGCGTCGCCTTTTGGGGTGGGGGTCCTGACCCACGGGCTGAGGTGTGGGAGCCCCCCCGCCCGCCTGGCCTGCGCCACCGCCCTGCCCCTGCTGGCCAGGTGAGACCCCTCCCCAAAGTGCCCTGAAGCCACCCAGAATCCCCCCGGAACTGCCTCCAAAAATCACCTAAAAAACCCCAAAATCTCCCCAAAAATCCTCCCAAAAATCACCTAAAAACCCCCAAAATCTCCCCAAAAATCCTCCCAAAAATCACCTAAAAAACCCCAAAATCTCCCCAAAAATCCTCCCAAAATACCCCCAAAAATCACCTAAAAAACCCCAAAATCTCCCCAAAAATCCCCCCAAAATACCCCAAAAATCACCTAAAAAACCCCAAAATCTCCCCAAAAATCCTCCCAAAAATCACCTAAAAAACCCCAAAAATACCCTTAAATCCCCTCAAAAAATACCCCAAAAATCACCTAAAAACCCCAAAATCTCCCCAAAAATCCTCCCAAAACTCATCTCAAAAAACCCCAAAATCTCCCCCAAAATCACCTAAAAAACCCCAAAAATACCCCCAAAAACCCCCCAAAAATACCCCAAAATCTCCCCAAAAATCCTCCCAAAAATACCCCAAAAATCACCTAAAAATCCCAAAAATACCCCAAAAATCACCTAAAAAACCCCCAAAATCTCCCCAAAAATCCCCCCCAAAATACCCCCAAAATCATCTAAAAAACCCCCAAAATCCCCCCCAAAATACCCCCAAAATCACCTAAAACCCCCCAAAATTTCCCTAAAAATCCTCCCAAAAATACCCCAAAAATCACCTAAAAAAACCCCAAAATACCCCAAAAACCACCTAAAAATCCCCCAAAAATTCTCCCCCAAATCCCCAAAAATATGCCCCAGAAATCACCTTTAAAAAACCCCAAAATACCTCAAAAATACCCCAAAAAGACCCCAAAAATCACTTTAAAAAAACCCCAAAATCTCCCCAAAAATCTCTCCCCAAATCCCCTAAAAATCACCTAAAAATCCCCCAAATTCTCCCCAAAAATATCCCCAAACCACCCCAAAAATACCCCAAAAATCACCTAAAAAACCCCCAAAATTTCCCCAAAAATCCTCCCAAAATCCCCCTAAATCACCCCAAATTGCCTCCAAAAATCTCCGCAAAATTCCCCCAAAATCTTCCCCTGAATTGTCCAAAAATTCCACCCCAACCCCCCCAAAAATCCTCTAAAATCACCCCAAAAAATCCCTGAAAAATGCCCCAAAAATCACCAAAAAAATCCCAAAAAATCCCTGGAAAATGCCCCAAAATTACCCCAAAAATCACCAAAAAATCCCTGAAAAATGCCCCAAAGTCCCCCAAAATTAACCCAAAAAATCCGTCCAGAAAATCCCCCAAAAAAAACCCCCCAAGTCCCCTCCCCCACCCCTCTATCGCGACATGTCGTGACTGGCCCCTCCCCCCAGGCCGGGCTCGCTGCTGTGGCCGCTGCTCTGGGGTGGGGGAGGGGCGATAGAGCCTGACCGCCCCTCCCCCCACCCCCCCCAAATCCCCTCCCCCACCCCCCCCCCAAATCCCCTCCCCCACCCCTCTATCGCGATATATCGTGACTGGCCCCTCCCCCCAGGCCGGGCTCGCTGCTCTGGTGTGGGGGAGGGGCGATAGAGCCTGACCGCCCCTCCCCCCACCCCCCAAATCCCCTCCCCCACCCCCAAATCCCTTCCCCCACCCCCCCAATCCCCTCCCCCACCCCTCTATCGCGACATATCGTGACTGGCCCCTCCCCCCAGGCCGGGCTCGCCGCTGTGGCCGCTGCTCTGGGGTGGGGGGAGGGGCGCTAGAGCCTGACCACCCCTCCCCCACCCCCCAAATCCCTTCCCCCACCCCCCCAATCCCCTCCCCCACCCCCCGAATCCCCTCCCCCACCCCTCTATCGCGACATGTCGTGACTGGCCCCTCCCCCCAGGCCGGGCTCGCCGCTGTGGCCGCTGCTCTGGGTGGGGGAGGGGCGCTAGAGCCTGACCGCCCCTCCCCCACCCCCCAAATCCCCTCCCCCACCCCCCAAATCCCCTCCCCCGCCCCTCTATCGCGATATATCGTGACTCTCCCCCCAGGCCGGGCTCGCCGCTGTGGCCGCTGCTCTGGGGTGGGGGAGGGGCGATAGAGCCTGACCGCCCCTCCCCCCACCCCTTAAATCCCCTCCCCCACCCCCCGAATCCCCTCCCCCGCCCCTCTATCGCGACATATCGTGACTGGCCCCTCCCCCCAGGCCGGGCTCGCCGCTGTGGCCGCTGCTCTGGGGTGGGGGAGGGGCGCTGCCGCTGCTGCTGGGCGCCGTGGCCGCCCGGGGTGGGGGAGGGGCCGGGGCCGGGGCCGCCCCTCCCCCCCTGGCTCTGTACGCGGCCGCCGCCATCGGAGCCGTCAGAGCTCACCTGGGACAGGTGAGGGACACACCGGGGGGAGAGGGGACACACCTGGGGGGGAGGGGGGGACACACCTGGGGGAGGGGACACACCTGGGGGGAGGGGACACCCCTGGGGGGAGGGGATACACCTGGGACAGGTGAGGGACACACCGGGGGGAGGGGAGGGGACACACCTGGGGAGGGGAGGGACACACCTGGGGAGGGGAGGGACACACCGGGGGGGGAGGGGGGACACACCTGGGGGGGAGGGGGCACACCTGGGGACACACCTGGGGGAGGGGACACACCTGGGGACACACCTGGGACAGGTGAGGGACACACCGGGGGGGAGGGGACACACCTGGGGGGGAGGGGACACACCTGGGACAGGTGAGGGACACACCTGGGGGGAGGGGACACACCTGGGGGGAGGGGACACACCAGGGACAGGTGAGGGACACACCGGGGGGGAGGGGACACACCTGGGGGGAGGGGAGGGACACACCTGGGGACACACCTGGGACAGGTGAGGGACACACCTGGGGGAGGGGAGGGACACACCTGGGGACACACCTGGGACAGGTGAGGGACACACCTGGGGGAGGGGAGGGACACACCTGGGGGGGGAGGGGACACACCTGGGGACACACCTGGGACAGGTGAGGGACACACCTGGGGGGAGGGGACACACCTGGGGACACACTTGGGGGGAGGGGGGGACACACCTGGGGGGGGGAGGGGACACACCTGGGACAGGTGAGGGACACACCTGGGGGAGGGGACACACCTGGGGGGGAGGGGACACACCTGGGGGAGGGGACACACCTGGGGGGGAGGGGACACACCTGGGGGAGGGGACACACCTGGGGGGGAGGGGACACACCTGGGGGAGGGGACACACCTGGGACAGGTGAGGGACACACCTGGGGGGAGGGGGGGACACACCTGGGGGAGGGGGGGGGGGACACACGTGGGACAGGTGAGGGACACACCTGGGGACACAACTTCGGGGGGGACACACCTGGGACAGGTGATGGGACAGTGGGGACAGACCTGGGACAGGTGAGAGACAGGGGGACACACCTGGGGGGGTGGGGACACACCTAGGACAGGTGAGGGGACATTGGGGACACACCTGAGGGGGGTGGGGACACACCTGGGACAGGTGAGGGGACATTGGGGACACACCTGAGGGGGTGGGGACACACCTGGGACAGGTGAGGGGACATTGGGGACACACCTGGGGACGTTGGGGACACACCTGGGGACGTTGGGGACACACCTGGGGACATTTGGGACACACCTGGGGACATTTGGGACACACCTGGGGACGTTGGGGACACACCTGGTCTGTTTTTGGTCCCGCAGGTGAACGGCCACGGGGACAGCGGTGACACCGACGGGGACCTGGGGGACACCTGGCCACACCTGGCCACACCTGGGGACGCAGAGAACGGATTTGGGGACACCTGGGAGCACCTGGACACACCTGGGGACATCCAGGACACACCTGGGGACACCTGGGACACCTCTGGGGACATTGGGGACACACCTGGGGACATTGGGGACACACCTGGGGACACCTCCGGGGCGCTCTCACCTGGCCCCAGGTGGCCCCAGGTGGCCCCGAGAGCCCCAAAACGTCCCCAGGTGTCCCCAGGTGTCCCCACCTGCCGTCCCCAGGTGTCCCCAGGTGTCCCCAGCTGCCGTGCCCAGGTGTCCCCACCCCCCTGCAAACGTCCCCGGCTGGCCCCAAACCCCCCGGAAATGTCCCCAAACGTCCCCAGCTCCTGTCCCCAGGTGTCCCCAATGTCCCCAAATCCCCCCAGGTGTCTCTAAACTCCCCCAGGTCCTGTCCCCAAGTGTCCCAAATGTCCCCAAATCCCCCCCAGGTGTCCCTAAACTCCCCCCAGGTGTCCCCACGCCCCCCCCAGGTGTCCCCCCCGCCGTGTCCCTGTCCCCAGGTGTCCCCAACCCCTCCCCAAATGTCCCCAAACCCTCCCCAGGTGTCCCCAATGTCTCCAAACCCCCCTCAGGTGTCCCTAAACTCCCCCAGTCCCTGTCCCCAAATGTCCCCACCCCCTCCCCAGGTGTCCCCAACCCCCCCTCAGGTGTCCCCAGCCCCCCCCCAGGTGTCCCCAGCCCCTCCCCAGGTGTCCCCAGCCCCCCCCCAGGTGTCCCCAGCCCCTCCCCAGGTGTCCCTAACCCTCTCTCAGGTGTCCCCAAGCCCCCCCCAGGTGTCCCCAATGTCCCCACCCCCCCCCCAGGTGTCCCCAGCCCCTCCCCAGGTGTCCCTAACCCTCTCTCAGGTGTCCCCAACCCCCTCTCAGGTGTCCCCACGCCCTCCCCAGGTGTCCCCAACCCCCTCTCAGGTGTCCCCAAGCCCCCCCCAGGTGTCCCCAATGTCCCCACCCCCCCCCCAGGTGTCCCCAGCCCCCGCCCAGGTGTCCCCCCCGCCGTGCCCCTGTCCCTACTCGCTGTCCCCCTGGGACGTGTCCCTTGTCCCCGACGTGCCCCCGGCCATCCCCGCCTCCCGCCGCGCGCTGTCCCTGCTGTCCCCCGTCCTGGCCACCCTCGTGTCGGGTCCCTTCCTGGAGGGCCACCAGCCGCAGGTGACACTCCGCCGCTGTCCCCGCGCCGCCCTGCTCCTCCTGCTGCACTTCCTGCACGGCTGTCGCCCCCCTTGTCCCCAAATGTCGCCTCCCCCCAGCGCCACCACGGCGGGGGCGGCGCTGGCGCTTTCGCGCCGTTTCCTGGTGACGTCATTCGAGGCGTGGCTGGCGGGGGCGGTGGCGGGGTCGCCCCCCGAGCTCTGGGCCTTGGCGGAGCTCTGGGGGTGTCCCCAGCTGGCGCGGAGGGTGGCAGGTGACATCCTCCGGGGGGGGGTCCTGCAGGTGGCCCCCAGGTTGGTGGCGGTGGCCGAGGTGGCGCGGGAGGGGGCGGGGCTGGCGCGGGCTCTGCTGGGGGAGATCTGCCCCTCCCCCAAGGGCCTCCCCCCCCTCCGCCTGGGGGGAGGGGAGGGCTGGGACCCCCTGGTGGGGTGGGGACAGCTCGGGGACAGCGACGAGGGGGAGGGGGATGGCGTGGAGGGGGAGGGTGACGTCATGGAGGGGGAGGGGTCGCGGTGAGAGGAGCTTGGGGACAACAAAAAGGACCCTGGGGACCCCAAAAATGACCTTGGGGACACCAAAAGGACCCTGGGGACAATTTTGGGGACACTAAAAGGACCTTGGGGACAATTCTGGGGTCCCTAAAGTGACCCTGGGGACACCAAAAGGACCCTGGGGTCACCAAAAATGACCTTGGGGACATCAAAAGGACCCCGGGGACAATTTTGGGGTCCCTAAAATGACTCTGGGGACACCAAAAGGACCCTGGGGACATCAAAAGGACCCTGGGGACAATTTTGGGGACACCAAAAATGACCCTGGGGACACTTTTGGGGTCCCTAAAGTGACTCTGGGAACATCAAAAGGACCCTGGGGACAACTTTGGGGTCCCTCAAATGACCTTGGGGACGTCAAAAGGACCCTGGGACCCCAAAAATGACCCTGGGGACACCAAAAGAACCCTGGGGACACCAAAAGGACCCTGGGGACACCAAAAGAACCCTGGGGACAATTTTGGAGTCCCTAAAATGACCCTGGAGGCATCAAAAGGACCCTGGGGACACCAAAAAGGACCCTGGGGACAATTTGGGGTCCCTAAAGTGACTCTGGGGACATCAAAAGGACCCTGGGGACAATTTTGGGGACACTAAAAGGACCTTGGGGACAATTTTGAGGTCCCTAAAGTGACCCTGGGGACACCAAAAGGACCCTGGGGACACCAAAAGGACCCTGGGGACACCAAAAATGACCTTGGGGACATCAAAAGGACCCCGGGGACAATTTTGGGGTCCCTAAAGTGACCCTGGGGACACCAAAAATGACCCTGGGGACATCAAAAGGACCCTGGGGACACCAAAAGGACCCTGGGGACAATTTTGGGGACACCAAAAAGGACCTCAAAGAACCCAAAAGTGACCCTGGGGACACCAAAAAAGACCTTGGGGACAATTTTGGGGTCCCTAAAATGACCCTGGGGACACCAGAAGGACCCTGGGGACAATTTTGGGGACACCAAAAGTGACCTTGGGGACACCAAAAGGACCCTGGGGACAATTTTGGGGACACCAAAAAGGATTTGGGGACAATTTTGGGAACCTTGGGGACACTTTTGGGACCTCGGGGCCACCCCAGGTGCCGATGACGTCACAGGGGAGCCCCCCCCAAACTTTGGGGGACCCCCCGCCGAGATTTGGGGACCTTGCGGAATTTTCGGGACCTTCTGGAACTTTCTGGGACCTTCTGGAATTGTGGGGACCCCCCGAGGGAGGGGGAGGGGCCGGGGAAGGAATTTTGGGGCGAATTCGGGCGGGTTTGGGGCCAATAAAAAAAAAAATGGCTGAAAGTGTCGGGTGGGGCTGAGATCTCCCGAAATTCCCCAAAAAAATAAAAAATCACCCCAAAATCCCGACCTAAAAAAATTAAATAAAAAAAAAAACAAATCCCAACTCGCAAAAAATTCCCTCAAAATTTCCCTCCAACCTCCCAAAATTCCCGCCAAAAATCCCCCAAAATTCCCCAAAACTCCCTCCAAAAAATCTCCAAATTCCGCCTAAAAATCCCCCAAAATTCCCCAAAACTCCCTCCAAAAAAACCCCAAATTTCCCCTAAAAATACCCCAAAAATCCCAAATTCCCCCAAAATTTCCCTTAAATCCCCAAAATTCCCCAAAAAATTCCCCCAAATCCCCAATTTCCCCCCAAAACCCCCAATATCCCCAAAAATCCCCAAAATCCCCCCAAAAAATCCCAAAAAATCCCTGAATCCCCCAAAATTCCCAAAAATCCCCAAAATTCCCCCCAAAAAGCCCTAAAATTCCCCAAAAAATCCCAAAAATCCCCAAAAAGATCCCTCAAATATGCCCAAAATTCCCCCAAAAATCCCCAAAATTCCTCCAAAAAATCCCCCAAAAATCCCCCAAATTCCCCCAAAAATCCCCAAAAATTCCCCCCAAAATCCTCAAATTCCCCCAAAATCCCCCCAAAAAATCCCAAAAATCCCGAAAAATCTCCCAAAAATCCCCCCAAAAAATCCCCAAAAAGTCCCAAAATTCCCCCAAAATTCCCCAAAATCCCCCAAAATCCCCCCAAAATCCCAAAATTCCCCAAAAATCCCCAAAATCCCCCAAAAATCCCCAAAATTCTCCCCAAATTCCCCCAAGTCCCCAAAATCCCCCCAAAAAATCCCCAAAAAATCCCTGAATCCCCCCAAAATTCCCAAAAATCCCCAAAATTCCCCCCAAAAAGCCCTAAAATTCCCCAAAAAATCCCAAAAATCCCCCAAAAAGATCCCTCAAATATGCCCAAAATTCCCCCAAAAATCCCCAAAATTCCTCCAAAAAATCCCCCAAAAATCCCCCAAATTCCCCCAAAAATCCCCAAAAATTCCCCCCAAAATCCTCAAATTCCCCCAAAATCCCCCCAAAAAATCCCAAAAATCCCGAAAAATCTCCCAAAAATCCCCCCAAAAAAATCCCCAAAAAGTCCCAAAATTCCCCCAAAATTCCCCAAAATCCCCCAAAATCCCCCCAAAATCCCAAAATTCCCCAAAAATCCCCAAAATCCCCCAAAAATCCCCAAAATTCTCCCCAAATTCCCCCAAGTCCCCAAATTCCCCCCAAAAAAATCCCCAAAAAATCCCTGAATCCCCCCAAAATCCGCAAAAATCCCCAAATTCCCCAAAATCCCCCCAAAAAATCCCCAATATTCCCCCAAAATTCCCCCAAAATCCCCAAAATTCCCCCCAAAAATCCCTAAAATTCCCCAAAAAATCCAAAAAAATCCCGAATTCCCCCCAAAATCCCCCAAATCCTCAAATATCCCCCCAAAAGATCCCTCAAAAATCCCCCAAAAATCCCCCAAAAATCCCATTCCCCCCAAAAAAATCCCAAAAAAATCCCAATAATCCCCCAAAATTCCCAAATTCCCCAAAATCACCCAAAATCCACAAAATTCCCCCCAAAAATCCCTAAAATTCCCCAAAAATCCCAAAAAATCCCAAAAATCCCCGAATTCCCCCCAAAAATCCCCAAAATCCCCAAAAATCCCCAAAAAATCCCCAAATATCCCCCAATAAGATCCCCCCAAAATCCCCAAAATTCCCCAAAAATCCCCCAAAATCCCCAAATCCCCCCCCAAAATCCCAAAAATCCCCAAAAATCCCCAAAAAATCCCCAAAATTCCCCCCAAAAATCCCTAAAATTCCCCAAAAATCCCCAAAATTTCACCAAAAATTCCCCCAAAATCCTCAAAATCCCCCCAAAAAATCCCCCAAAAAACCCAAAAATCCCCCAAAATCCCCAAAAATCCCCCAAAAATCCCAAAAATCCCCAATTCCCCCAAAATCCCCAAATTCCCCCCAAAATCCCCAAAATCCCCCCTCCCCCTCCCCCCCCGCCGTTCCCGAATTCCCAAATTTGGGCAGCGCCGGGAGCGGCCCCGGGGGGGGAGGGGGGGGAGGGGCGGGGGTGGGGGAGGGGCGGAGGGGACCCGGAATGGAGGAGCTGGGTGAGAGCGGGGGGGGGGAGGGGACACCGGGGGGGGCTTGGGGACATCGCGGGACACTTTGGGGACACTTTGGGGGCATTTTTGGGGACTTTTGGGGATTTTTAGGGATTTTTGGGGATTTTTGGGGGAGTTTGGGACATCCCGGGGGGGGGATGGGGACATCCGGGGGGGGTTGGGGACACTTTGGAGACACTTTGGGGCAGTTTGGGGACACTTGGGGACATTTGGGGCAGTTTGGGGACACTTTGGGGACACTTTGAGGAATTTTGGGGATTTTTTGGGATTTTTTGGGGACATTTTGGGAGAGTTTGGGACATCCCGGGGGGGGGGATGGGGACATTTGGGGACATTGGGGGGGTTGGGGACATTTTGTGGACATTTGGGGATTTTTGGGGATTTTTGGGGACATTTTGGGAGAGTTTGGGGCAGTTTGGGGACATCCGGGGGGGGCTTGGGGACATTTGGGGACATTTGGGGCAGTTTGGGGACATCCGGGGACATCTGGGGACAGTTGGGGACATTTTGGGATTTTTGAGGAATTTTGGGGATTTTTTGGGATTTTTTTGGGGACATTTGGGAGAGTTTGGGACATCGGGGGGGCATGGAGACATTTTGGGACATTTGGGGACATTTGGGGACATTCTGGGGAGTTTGGGGACATTTGGGGACACTTTGGGGCAGTTTGGGGACACTTTGGGGACATTTGGGGACATTTTGGGATTTTTGGGGATTTTGGGGATTTTTTGGGGGGATTTTTGGGATTTTTGGGGACATTTTGGGGGGGTTTGGGACATCCCGGGGGGGGGATGGGGACATTTGGGGGGTTTGGACACTTTGGGGACATTTGGGGACAATTTGGGGGGGTTGGGGACACTTTGGGGACATTTTGGGATTTTTGGGGATTTTTTTGGGGATTTTTGGGGGATTTTTTGGGACATTTTGGGAGAGTTTGGGGACATCTGAGAGAGGGATGGGGACATTTGGGGACATTTTGGGGACATTTGGGGACATCTGGGGGAGTTTGGGGGATTTTTGGGGATTTTTTGGGACATTTTTGGGACATTTTGGGAGAGTTTGGGGACATCGGGGGGGATGGGGATATTTGGGGACATTTGGGGGCACTTTGGGGATTTTGGGGGTTTTTTGGGGATTTTTGGGGACATTTTTGGGACATTTTGGGAGAGTTTGGGACATCCGGGGGGGCTTGGGGACATTTTGGGACATTTGGGGACATTTTGGGGCAGTTTGGGGACACTTGGGGACATTTGGGGCAGTTTGGGGACACTTTGGGACACTTTGAGGAATTTTGGGGATTTTTTGGGATTTTTTGGGGACATTTTGGAGAGTTTGGGACATCCCGGGGGGGGGATGGGGACATTTGGGGACATTGGGGGGGTTGGGGACATTTTGTGGACATTTGGGGATTTTTGGGGATTTTTGGGGACATTTTGGGAGAGTTTGGGGCAGTTTGGGGACATCCGGGGGGGGCTTGGGGACATTTGGGGACATTTGGGGCAGTTTGGGGACATTTGGGGACATTTGGGGACATCTGGGGACAGTTGGGGACATTTTGGGATTTTTGAGGATTTTTGGGGATTTTTGGGAGAGTTTGGGAGACTTTGGGAGACTTTGGGGACATCCCGGGGGGGAGGGGACACCGGGGGGGCTTGAGGACATCGCGGGACACTTTGGGGACATTTGGGGACATTTTGGGATTTTTGGGGATTTTTTGGGCATTTTTTGGGACATTTCAGGACATTTTGGGAGAGTTTGGGGACATCGGAGGTGGATGGGGACACTTTGGGGCAGTTTGGGGACATTTGGGGACACTTTGGGGACATTTTGGGGACATTTTGGGATTTTTGGGGATTTTTTTGGGACATTTTGGGAGGGTTTGGGGACATCGAGGGGGGGCATGGGGACATTTGGGGACATTTGGGGCAGTTTGGGGACATTTGGGGCAGTTTGGGGACATTTGGGGACATTTGGGGACATTTGGGGACACTTTGGGGACACTTTGGGGACATTTTGGGGATATTTGGGATTTTGGGGATTTTTTGGGACATTTTGGGAGGGTTTGGCGACATCCGGGGGGGGTTGGGGACACTTTGGAGACACTTTGGGGGGGTTGGGGACATTTTGGGACACTTGGGGACAGTTTGGGATTTTTTGGACTTTTTGGGAGAGTTTGGGGACATCCCGGGGGGGGGATGGGGACATTTGGGGACATTTGGGGGGGTTGGGGACATTTGGGGCAGTTTGGGGCAGTTTGGGGACACTTTGGGGACATTTGGGGACATTTTGGGATTTTTGGGGATTTTTGGGGGACTTTTTGGGATTTTTGGGGACATTTTGGGGGGGTTTGGGACATCCCGGGGGGGGGATGGGGACATTTGGGGGGGTTGGGGACACTTTGGGGCGGTTTGGGGACACTTGGGGACATTTGGGGACACTTTGGGGACATTTTGGGGATTTTTTGGGATTTTTTGGGGACATTTTGGGGACATTTGGGGACATTGGGGGGGGCTTGGGGACATTTGGGGACATTTGCGGACATCGGGGGACATTTGGGGGAGTTTGGGGACATTTTGGGATTTTTGGGATTTTTTGAGGACATTTTGGGAGAGTTTGGGAGAGTTTGGGACATCCCGGGGGGGGGATGGGGACATTTGGGGACATTTGGGGGGGTTGGGGACATTTGGGGCAGTTTGGGGACATCTGGGGACACTTTGGGGACATTTTGGGATTTTTGGGGATTTTTTGGGACATTTTGGGACATTGTGGGGGAGTTTGGGGACATCCGGGGGGGCTGGGGACACTTTGGGGACATTTGGGGCAGTTTGGGGACGTTTTGGGGCTTTTGGGGGACATTTTGGGGCATTTTGGGAGAGTTTGGGACATTCTGGGGGAGTTTGGGACACCCAGGAGGGGCATGGGGACATTTGGGGACATTTTGGGGACATTTTGGGATTTTTGGGGATTTTTTGGGACATTTTTGGGACATTTTGGGAGAGTTTGGGGACACTTTGGGGACATCGGGGGGGATGGGGCCATTTTGGGGCCATTTTTGTGGAATTTTTGGGGACACTTTGGGGACATTTTTGGGGCCATTTTGGGGCCAGTTTTGGGAATTTTTTGGGGACATTTTGGGACATTTTGGGACATTTTGGGGCCATTTTTTGGGGCCATTTTGGGGCCATTTTTAGGACATTTTGAGGACATTTTGGGGAATTTTTGGGCCAATTTTTGGGAATTTTTGGGGGGCATTTTGGGGACAATTTGGGGACATTTTTAGGGT